>NC_056750.1:413323941-413483941 GCF_019279795.1 Protopterus annectens | reverse complement strand
CCTGAGCACAATTCACTGAAAGCTCACTTTACTGAACACTCATTTGACTGAAACTCAGTTTGTCTAAACAGGTATATGCCCTATTCCCCACTGTAGTGCTATCCTGAAGTTAGTGTGTATATATATATCTATATATCTATATATATATATATATATATATATATATATATATATATATATACATTCTAAATACATGCTTCTGGAGTATTTCTCCCCGGGCCTCCGCTGAAAACAGGATCTGTGGAACCTAGTCGGATTTTCCCGGTCAACAAATGTTAAATAAATAAATATATATATATATATATATATATATATATATATATATATATATATATATATATAGTATATATATATATATATATATATATATAGTATGGGGGAGGGGGCATACCCCCTCACCCATTTTAAATGTTGTAAACCATAGACATGGATTCTTACAAATCAAATGAATAACTCTTTCCAGAAAATAATATATACACAAACTATACACCCCCTAAGAAAACTCCAGGATCACACTACAGTGGGGAATAGGGCATATACCTGTTTAGATGAAATGAGTTTGAGTCAAATGTGTTTTCAGTAAAGTGAGCTTTCAGTAAAATTCATTTTCATTGAAATGAGGCTTTGACTAAATGAGTTTCAGTGAAATGTGTTTTCTATCAAACAAAGTAGACCCATATATATATATATATATATATATATATATATATATAGATAGATAGATAGATAGATAGATATAGGTCCCTATCAGTTGATTGAGTTTTCAGAAATTCAAAATTCAAATGGTTGAGACCATCTGTGCTGTGTCTTTCGGCTTTTCCCGGTTAGGGGTCACCACAGCAGAACTCCGGTCCGCTAATGATTGGCAATAGATTTTTACATGCCGAGTTGCCGGCCCTGACTCACACCCTTCAACGAAGACACACCCATTCACGCACCATATGAGTGAAAAAAAAAATTATGTTTTTGTTACAATTGTATTTTTTAGTTTGATCGGTTATGACCTTTATAATTCTTTTTGTATGTCCTTCTTAGAGCTTTTCTCCCTGGGCCTCTACTGAAAATGGACATGTATCCAGCTAGACTAGCCCGGTCAACAAATGTAAAATAAATAAAATAAAAAATAAATAAATTGAGTTTTTGAAAACTCAAAGTTTTTGAATGGAGATGAAGAAAAGTGAGGATAGGAAAATTTACCCTTTTCCTCACTGTAGTGTAATCGCAGAGTAGGTATATATAATTTTCAGGGAGTGTGGGGGTGCAGGCGGCTTGCCACCCCTGCAAAAATGTAAAAAAGGTAGATTTTTGTGGGGTTTTTTTTTTTGCATGTTTGAGTTTTCAGAAACTCAGTCATATGGTTTCAACCATATGAATTTCGAGTTTCTGAAAACTTGATCATCTGACATAGACCCATACATGATTAGCAGGGAGTATGTGGTGGGTGGGGGTGGGAGGCTTGCCCTTTGCAAAAACACAAGGGTTTTCTTTTTTTTTTTAACTTTGATAGGCTGATGATTGATAAGTTACATTCTATCAGTTGCTGTTCAATAAATGAGATTTTCGATGAGTTAGTATACATCTACATATATATATATATATATATATATATATGTATATATATAAAGGGAGAGAGCTATATTTAAATACACGCACTCATGTACATTCATTTTAATTTGTTTTCTAGATGGAAGATGTGCTTTCTGTTCTTGTTTTAGTCTTTTCATGCTACAAAACACTCAGAAAGAAATATTAATGATCGTGATAAAAAAAAAAAAAAAAAAAAAAAAAATGGAGAACTATTAAGAGAAAGCCTTGAACATATAGTCTGATGTGGCTTATTTTGTGCTTTCAATGTTAGTCCAACTATATTGCAAGGTTTAATTCTATGCAAATTGTCACAATCAAAGTGCATGATTGAGCAATATCCTAAACAGCAGTATATTAAATAAAGACATTTAATTTGAAATGTATGCAATAAGAAATGTATATATTCTTTTCACATAAAAGTTCAGCTTCAGGTGTCAAATACGCTAGGTACACCACTGTATTTTTAACAGCCCCCAAGTGGAGTGGACCCTCCAGAGAAGATTTTTTTTTAACACCCCCTCCTCTATGAAAACTGTCTTCAGTAATAATCATGAAACAAAACAAAACGGTAAAAGTTTCCTTTTATTGGACTATATATATATATATATACATATATATATATATATATACATATATATATATATATATATATATATATATATATACATATATATATATATATATATATATATGTATATATATATACTCATAATACTGAATCTCATAACACTGGAAAACATACAGGACACCAACACTGACTGTATTGCAGCAGAAATATATACAGAAACATATTACTCATCTACAATTATAAGCAGGGGGTCAAGCCCCCCTGACCCCCCACACCCCCTGCTACTTAAATATATCAACTCTGAGATAGCACTTCACAGGAGAAAATGGCAAACATACCATTACATGTTTCATGACTGCCTGTTGCAACCTTAGTCATGTTCCCTTTTAATGTACTATACTACAACATAACTCATCTTAGTGTAGTGAAGTGCGATCTAGGAGTTGATCTATTTAAGTAGCAGGGGGTGTGGGGGTGCAGGGGGGCTTGCTTCACCCATAGTTGATTGAAGAAGACATTTAATTAATTTTAATTTCAAAACATTTCTTTTACATAATGCATTAGATACACAAATAGTTAGGGAAAATCTTAAACATAAGAATACATTTGGAAAAGATTCATAAAAGTCTTACTTCACAATAAATTCCAGAAACTACAATATTGTCCATGTCTTTGTTTCTTCGAGATGGATTCTAGCAGCTGTCAAATGATGTTGCCGTCAAAAAATTTTCACTAAAAGATCTTCAACAAAAAAAATCATCAAAAATCAATATAAATTTCTATTATACTTGGTAGAAGTTTCTGAAGGTCTTCTTCTGCAAAAATAAGAGAAAATGGCTGAATGATGGCAAATGCTGACATTATTTGATCCATTCATTTTGAATGAGTGTCCAAACATTGCCCTTTTGATTTCTTGTGGCAATGCAACACCTGCTTCTTTTATTTCTCCTGGAATTCTTCTTTGAAACGTTATCCTTTTTTCTATGCAGATGTCCATTTCTTTACATTTTGCTTTTGCATAGCTAATGGACTTCTTTGTAATTTCTGTACACGGATCTGCGAGGAAAAATTGTAATGCCTGAAGTTTACAGTAACTGTTCAAGGCTGATTCCAGCTGTTTGTAAATATATTTGTGTCTCATTAACCTCTTCTAAACTTTACACCAGAAAAATGATAACTCAAAAAATTAAAATACATAGAGCAGAGAGGAAAATCTGAGATGACCCTCTTATGCCCATATTTTCCTTTGGATCACATATCACTTCAAAGATTGAGATTACTTTTTCAAAATTTGCCTTTACTGCTCTGACAGCTTCATAATATACACGCCATCTTGTGTGGGAAAGTCTTTTTACTTTTATACCTGCATTCTGTAATATTTTCCATTGGTGAGGTAAAACTGAGAAGAATTAATACATTTTTCTTCAAAGTTCTAAATAACATCACAAATGATGAAACACTTCCAAAAGATTGAACTCCACAGAGGTTCTAAGAATGACTTGCATAAGGTACAAATGAGGACTTTTGATTAATTTCTTTGATTTTTGCCTGAGTATCACAATGGATACTGGCTGTAGTTGCAGCATTGTCATAACCTAGCCCACGACAAAGGTCTATGTCCAGTCCATCACTAACCATTTTTCCAAGATATCTTCTGTGAGTTCAGCAGCAGTCTCCCCAGAAACAGGAAATAACCCCAAGAATGACTCTCATATTTTTGACTTTATCATCTGCAATATGGACGCATCTGATCACGTCTCACATTTGATCAGTGTATGAGTTATCAGAAGTGCTATCAAAATGAATTCCAGAATAGTTTGCTCTTCTAATATCTGCCACTATTTTTTCTTTGATGTGACTTCCCAGAAGATGAACACATTCAGAGTTTTGGGATGTAAGTATGAAATCCATCTCCTTTCTGAAGGAATAGCAGGTTTAATTTCTACAAAATGTTCCCTCAAATTTGGGTCATATTTTGAGAGCCATTTCAAGAATGCAAAAAAATGTCCTTTGTTTGCCGATGACATATCCTCTGTGTGACCACGAAAAGGAAGATTTTGTTTGCCAAAAAAATATAATTACGCACAAAAAATTGATGTAAAATGTATCTCCATTTTTTCCTCTCTTTATCTGTTAACACCTGATGGATTTTAATCAATTGATTTTTGGAGTTTCAGTCCCCTTGACAAGATCTTCTATTTTTTTAAGCAGGAGAGATGTGGTTCAGATTTTTCATGTTCAGAGATTTTAGGATATAATTTCCATCAGGTTTTAAAGCCAATTATAAAGTTGGCTGCTCTAGCATTTGTCTCTTTATCTGCAAACAGTCTGCAGCAAAAACAAAGCATTTTTTTTTTTGATTTTTGAATAAACCATCCATGTTCTCAACACTTTTTCTCCGCTTACTAAACATTTATTAAATGAAGACGTCAAATGTCAGCTGCCTCCTTTGGTCTTTTCTCCTTCCTGTTGAACAGCAGAGAAAGGTCCATCTTTATTCTGAAGAGGTTCACTTCCCCACGTAACCAGATCATCTCTCAAGTAATCTGGAACTGGCACTGGACAAGAAGCAATATCACAATAAATCAAAATATTCCTTGTATTTTCAAAGTCTTGGTCTTGCTCTTTACTGGTGTCTCTTTCTTTTCCATTATTTTTATCCTTTTGATGTTGACATTTCCTTTCTCTCCCTCATTGCTAGTGTTTTTAGAAGATAATTCATTTTGTCTTTCAACCCTGGGTCATTTGAACTTTAGTGTGGTTTCCAGGACAGTTGCTTTACATGAACCAGCTTGCATTTCTTCAGGACTTTAAATAAGATTTGCAATGTTGAAGGTATTGCATATTTTAAAATAGAGCCAGACATTCCTTCATTTGCCTCCTTTTTTTCCTTTTTTGTTTTTCTTTGTTGAGCTCCACTGAGTCAATGCTGTTTCATGTTAGCACAGGTAGCTCACATATTTCTTTACAAAATGTTGAATTAGAAACCAGTTATTGAAAGCAAAAATGACAAAATAAAATATAAACAAAACACTCCTGCTTTAAAATTTGGGTATGGTGGAAGAGTAAAAAAGATACGCATATAAATATAAATAAAAAGAGAAAATACTAATTATCCATTTCAATCTGTCAAATCTGTTACTGTATAGCAACCTTGATTTACAACTCACACTGAGTCCCTCAGATGTCTGTTTTCAAGAAACACATGGATTAAGTTCAGTCTACTCCTTATATTACTTGGAGGGAAAGACAGGCAAATCAAACATTACTCTGTTCTTGCCCCTAAACAAAAGACACAACAAGAGTGAGAGTCTGTACACTTGATTTGGTGCCAAATGCCATACCTGCCTTTTCAGGCACACATATGCCAAGATTTTACATGAAGCTCTACACAAACAAGGAGGATCCTCAAAGGGGTGCTTATCTGTATGAAAGCAAAGTACCTAATGCTAATTGCCAGTACTATGAAATGCATAAATGATGAGAATTTGCATGAATGTACTAACAAGCAAGAAAGTTCTGACTTTTGGTACATATGTACAGCCTTCTTTCATTAGCAAGTCCTCTAATACTAAGAGCAGATGTACATACAGCATGTAAAGAAGGAATCTGAAGCTTTGCAGATTAGCCAGATATATGGTATTCTTGGCAGGATGTGCCCAATATTGCAATGACTACTGCAGCAGTGATCTAATGAAGAACATCCTGGCTGTTAGCCAAGTGCACTTGATTATATCCAGTGATATAAAACTGAAAATAACTCACCAAAAGCTTGCTGTTCTGGAAGTTTTTCCACATTTTCTATGTGCTATGTCTTTGACCTTACAACATTGGAATACAGAAAGAGACATAGTGGTTTTATAATGGAGTATACCCTTATCCTATAGATTGTGTAACCTTGGAGTTAATATATTTAAAGTCATGCCATTTGGTGCAGTGCAACTACCCAATGAAGGTGTAAAGCAGCTTCCCTCATGAAAAACAGTGTTTTTGAGCTTTTTGTTAAATTTGATAGCACAGCACTCCGTGTGAGTGCACTCAGTGAATGACTTTGTGCCCATACTCATGTATTTAGGAGCCAAATGCCATATTCCTATTATTATTCCTTGTTTCCCCCTTTCAGGTAATTTTAAGATTTACCTAATTTTGTCTGTGTATCCTCTGTTGATGATTTTCTGTCACTTGTCAAAGAATCTTGTTCACTAGTACAGACCACTATACAAAATAAAATTCACTATTACTCCTGCTATGCTTCACTCCATCCCGCAGCTAAAGACAGAGTCAGATGTATTCATTTATTTGTTTGTTAGTTTATTGGGATATTTGTAGTTTTTGCGATAGGGTGTCAGTACATTTAAGGGGAGATAGGCATTATAGGTTCATAGGTGTGTACTAGGCATGGCCCTGGAGACTTTACAAGCCTAGCCCATAGAAGTGCCCTGGCATCATGCCGTCTGATGTTAGTTCCCAGTGCCTCTATCAAGTAGAGCCACTGGAGGGATCCCCGGGGTTAATGGTTGAGCAGTTTAGTTCATGTAGAGTCTAAAACCACAGACAGGAAGCAGCATCATGTAGAGTCTAAAACTACAGACAGGAAGCAGCATCATGTAGAGTCTAAAACTACAGACAGGAAGCAGCTAACAAAAATCTGAACAATTCCACTGCAATCGACATTCTGAATTGTAATGAACAACACCTCACCCCCTCACACACACACCATCCCTAGGACTGACAAATTTCTCTTACATCATATCTTTCTGCCTCTTTCTATATCCTCTTTCATCTCCTTATTCTCTATAAAACTGTCAGTTGCTACTAACATAATCTCTGCTAAGCCACATTTCTCTTGCACAGCTACTTTATGTATTTGTCGCAATATGCTCTATGACACCTTTCCCATTTTAATCCTTTCAGACCTTTAAGCTACAATCCATTCTCAGTGCTTTACATATCTTGTCACAACTTTCAGCAACAGTAACAAACAACATCCATTTCCTTATTATTTCACCCTTTATTCATTCCTTTTCAGACCTCACACTGCCTCCCACTTCAATAAACATATAATCTAATGGCAAAAAAAAAAAACACTAAATCAGTGTTTGCCCATCTCCTTATCAAATGAAAAACACAGAAGAGGTTAGATAGCTATAATAAAGGATTAGAGAAGCACATACGGTAGCAGCTTCTGTGGCTCACAAGACAAAGGCAGTCATCAAAGGTTCTAACTTGGGTTAAAAGAAAATTCATGTAAACCCAGTAGTAATAGCCAGGCAGAACCTATTCAAATGACTCCCCTCTTTTCATCATTATTGACACGCTGATTGTTTCTGTTCGGTAAGTACTGCTTGAATTGCTGCTCTCTAACTCAGCATCAGAAATCAGAATATTTGCTTAAATACTTTATCCATAAATCAGCAGGGTGCACTTATTAGTTTCTCAAGTGTTTGGCAGTGCCCTGTATAGACACAGAAACCTTGAGGTGACATTTTTCCTGTAAAAGCACCACTGAAATTTCACAAATACCTATTTGCAAACAGGACAACTAGCTTGCAGTGGCAAGCACTGGCTCCAGAGTTGCAGACTGGATATTCCTGACATTACTTTAAATGCTCACTCCAACTCTCTGATAAATAAAAAGGGTCTGTTGCCATGGATATGAACTTTCCCACTATCTCCATGACCAGCTTCTTAGTGGATGTGGGCATCCTGAGGCAAATTCAGAAATTGCTTCATGTTTACTGGCAACCCGTTAATTTTCAAACAAACTGATATGGTATGTGAGAGATGTATTTATACAATGTCACTGGAGGCAAAGCTCTCATATAAAACCACTATTAATGTCAGCAAGATTACCAGTAGTCCACACACTGTCTGCTGTGAATTGTGAGTGATGGGTGCACAGAGACCCATATATGCTGAGGCACTTGAATGTAGCCTTCCTAAACACTAAAGACCTCCTAGATGAAGTATACATAAATACCCTCAGCAATCCTGAATGCGCTATTCCAAAACAACACCCACATCAACACATACAGCCATATCTCATGGAGCTTCTACTTCTGTGCCCATAAGGCAAGTCACCACACAATCCAACATTCTGGTCATTGGAGACTCCATTGTGAGACACACTGATGTCCCTCTCACCAGGCTGAGTAAGAATAAAGTCATGTTCAGTTGTATATCAGGGGCCAGGATCATGCACTCAGGTCATTGGGCAACAAGTACCAATATGACTAAGTCATAGTCCATGTGGGTGTAAATGACCTGAGATGTATATCCCTAGACTATATATAGAGAGACATCATGGAGCTCTCAGAATATGTATCCCAGGCTGATATGAGCCTAGTACTGAGCAGGATTTTACCTTCTCCAAGGATGATGCCACAATACAAACAAAAGATGACTGACTTTAACAATTGGCTTTATTTCTGGTGTCATTCTAAGAGAGTCCAATATTTGTCAGCAAGGAAGGAGACGGTCAACAGATCATGCTGCTTTGCTAGGGATGGTCTGCACCTCATCGCTCTAGGCTTTCTATTATTAGCTCAAACATTGTCCTCCCCATGGTGCCTTTTTAGGCAATGTCAAACTGAAAGTGCTTCTGACATAGCAAATCAAAACAAAGAACATCTAAAGGTGTTACTGCTCAATGCTAGGAGCCTAAACAACAAATCCCAGTCCTTAGAAGCTCTCTTCACCCTAGAGAAATCTGACGTCTCTGCGGTCATTGAGACATGGTTTAAAGCCATGGAGAGCACACCTACAATGCAAGGTTATAACGCCTTCTACACATTTAGACCAGCTACTACATAAACGGGTACTAAAGGCAGAGGTGACTAGATTTACATCAAAAATAAATTTACCTCATGGCAGGTCAAACAGAACAATGCACTTGAGCTTCTTCTCCACATTCAATGTGGAGGAGCTACATCCCCCTGGTGTAATGTCTCCTTCGGTAAGGTCAGACCACAATATGGACTCCTTTGAAGTAAAAATAAAACCTGAAACCCCAGCTACCCCTAGAATATTCAGGAACTATTCTAAGGCTAACTTCCTTCTATTAAGTGATTACCTGGCAAAACTTCAAGCCCCCATAAACCTTGACAACACTGCTGCCTATATGGAAATGTTCACATTAACACTATGCAAGCATCGTAATAGCTGCATAGAGGCAGCTGTACCCACCAGGAAGAAGTACAGAACTAACTCAAAAAACAAGCAACCCTGGTGGAATTCCAAAATCCATATGCTGTATAACAGAAGGAAGAAAATCATGGCAAAAATTAGGAGGTGCATCGCCCAAGCAGGATAAAAGCACTTTCAAACTAAATAAACAACTCAGAGGACAAATAAAGTCTACTAAAGCCAAATGTGTGGTAAATGTGTCTTCTCAGACCAAGTCGTCCACAAGGCATTCTTTAGCTATGTCCACAATCACAAAGCCAATACACAATTGTGTGCAGAGCTCACTGTTAATGGAGCCACCTATACTGAACCAGAATATATAACAAACCTACTGACTAACAAATTCAGGTCCAGCTTTACCCCTCTCTCTCCCTCAGTCTTCCCTCAGAAAATACCATCAAATATAACTATCCCTGCTATTACTAGGGAACAGGTCCTTAATGCTCTCTCTACGGCCAAGAACACCATATCAATAGGCCCAGACAATTTCTCAGGATGCCTTCTAAATAGCATGAAACATGACCTCTCAGGACTTCTGGAGTTGCTATTTAACCATAGCCAGCAAACTGGTTTCATGCCTCATGACTAGAGAATAGCAACAGTCATCTGCACAAAGGTGGGCCATCTGCAGACCCTGGAAACTAAAACCCCACATCTTACTAGTCTTATATGAAAAGCCATGAAAAGAATTATCATGGAAATGATAAATATTGACATAGAAAACCTCCAGACACTGGACCCTACCCTATATAGTTCCAGCAAGGACAGGTCATGCCTACTCAGCCTGGTATTCTTCTTTGAGAAGGTCACCAAAGCAATAGATGACAGCAAAATAATTGATACTGTCTACCTAGTCTTCGCCAAGGCATTTGATACAATACCCCATTTGGGCATTGTTGACAAACTCAACAGGTTAGGTACAAACACTTATGTCACCTGGCGAATAGCTGGCTGGCTCACAGACAGGACCCAGGAAGTTAGAATTGGGGTGTCTACCTCTTCAAAGAGGCCAGTCACAAGCACAATCCCTCAAGGTATGGTCCTGGGACAGAGCCTTTCCGACATTTACTTCTCTAAAGTCAAGACAAAAGTCAGTGGCCTCTGAATGATTCAGTTTGCAGAGGATTACAAATTAGGAGCTGTCATTAAATCCTCCACTGACACAAATGTTCTTCAGGAAGGACTGACACAGACAAACAACTCATGTCAGAGCCATGGACTAAAACTAAATGCCAATAAATACATAATAGTATCCTTTGGGATGTCATCCACCCCTGGTAACTATTATATTAACACCACAGCCCTAAGAGTTGACCCTGTAGTGAGGTACTTGGGGATACACATAGGTAGTAATCTAGACTTTGTCCATCACATGTCTACAATACTGAGGAAATCATTCTATGTTGTACAACTTATAAACAAAAGTATGGCATCTAGGTCCAAGGAAGTCATTGTTCCACTGTATTCAGCATTCATCAGACCCATTTGATTTGTACCTAACCAGGTATATCCAACAACTGAAATGTCCACAAAGGTTCCTCATGAAAAGAATATAGGGCATAAGTAACTTGTCCTATATCAACTGCCTCTGCATACAAGGCATTATCAGACCACACTTATGGACTTCTTGCATATCCGCAAAACAAACAGCACCATAATTACTCATTATGAAGACTTAAACCTTGCCTGTGATATAAATAGGAGTTGCTGGAGAAACAGGTATGTATCCCAAAGAGTACCCCTTCTCTGTAACAGGCTACCCATCCATGTGAAGCAGAATTCCTCTCTAACCCAATTCAAGTGTAACTTGGACAATTGGATGGGGAACAAGAAATTAATCCTGGTTTGGCACAGGCAGCCTGTAAATGCTTCATCTCCCAAGCCCATGCTTACACTCATGAAGGGTATCAGAACTTGTCAGAGATTTGGGATGCATGGCTAGGCTTAAAAAGGCCCTTGTGGTCATTAGCCTAGTAAACACCTATGAACACAACACACAACCCAACAGCTTGTTAGTTAGTTTTCCTAGACCAACATCAAACTCTTCTCTTCTGTCTGCTGTGAATTGTGAGTGATGGGTGCACAGAGACCCATATATGATGAGGCACTTAAATGTAACCTTCCTAAACACTAAAGACCTCCTAGATGAAGTATACATAAATACCCTCAGCAACCCTGAATGCGCTCTTCCAAAACAACACCCACTCTTCTGTAAAAAGTACTTGATCATTCCTCATTTCTGCTTCAAAACTATACAAAAGTCACAAGTCCAAAATCACCTGGAAAATCTGATTGGAGATACAACCAAGACTTATACTGAATATACCAAAAATACTGAAGCTCGCTAGCCATTTAGTCTGAAAGCCTTTAGTATTCCTGTTTAATCTGACGTTCACCAATAAAATCTTTCCCTATAGTTTCAGATCTCTTGCTAAGGTCCACTCACCTTCTACAATAAATAACCACACAAATGCAAATCCATGTCCACTAGCCAAAATGCTGGAAAGATTATCTATGAACAATAGTTGAATTTATTTGTGTAGTATGGCATTTTGACTGAAAAACTGTATGGATTTACACCTAATGACAACACATTAACACAACATATATATGGCAACATGAAACAAAGACTGCTATAATATTAGATCTCAAAGGAACATCAGAATCAGTTTGCCATGCAGTAGTCTTACAGAAGTTTAACATTTTACTTTTAGAAAGGTCACTTAATGGTTTGAGAACTATGTTACTAACAGAATGGTGAATATTATTTGGTCGAGTATAATCTCTGATAATGGATCATCAATAAAAAGACCACATAAAGGTCAGTCCTAGGTCCATTGCTGTTTTCTCTTTTCATTAATGTTTTCACTTGGGATCTGCCATAAATTAATTGCATTTTACATGTAGATGGCTAGTCATTACAAAATAATCTAAGAACTAATCTATACTAAAAGGACTTCAAGTTAATTTCAAAACTATATGGAACTGGATTGTTAATAACAAATTAACAAAGTACACAAAATATAGCAGTAATGGTACTTCAAGCACCACAAAAGTTAAGCAATACACAAAAAATCCTAATTACTGAGCCAAAGGAAATGCAGCTACCCTGGACCACACAACAAAAAATATATAGGATTTATTATAGAGCCAAAACTCTCAATCAGTTTGGGATTAGTATATAGTTAATATATTATAGGAGATTTCTAGCTTAAGTAACACTTTGAAATATCTAACTTGCTCCTCATTGAAGCTAGGCATGATATAACAATAAATGTACTGCTCCCTAGGACTGGTTATGGCATAAACAGCCCATGTTCAAGATTGAAATGACATTGGGAAAACTTAGTAAACTATTGCATTAATATTTCCGCTCTGTCCACAACTGCAATTAAACTCATTCAAATCTAAGCTTGCACCCTTCAGTTTGCATCAGCATTTCTAAAACATAGTGGGCAGCACTGGGGAGCCATAGGCTTGGTCTGGAAGCTGTCATATGAGAGTAGCACTGAAGGCGCTAGCTAAAGATTTACTGTATGAAGCAGTGTTTTAGGTGTGAGAATTTTGTGTTCCTGTGATGATCCTATTGCAAAAGGCTTTTGTTAAAGGGACAATCCCAGCTTTCAAATTTTGGACCAAACTCTAGTTTACAGGGGCAGTGACACTGTGGTTATTATCCACTCCTACTATGTTACATCATGTTTACTCTTCTCCACCCCCATAATCTTGTCCCTGTTATATTTATATTCCCCTTGAAAAACCATAGTGCTTTGAATTTTGTTCCATATAGTATCCTTAGCTCTGCCTACTAGCTGAAATACTTAAATGCAGGTGCAAGAATTCTGTGTTTGTGATGTTCTGATTGCAAAATCTACTCACCTTGAAAATGTGTCATGAAGGTAACTTATCACCATGTTTTGAATGCAGCTTTTGTAATCAGAACATCACAAAGTAATGAAAAGTGCATTACCTCATAGCCTTTTATTGTTTGCACCCAGGTGGACCACCCCCTCTGCCCCCCATTAGTACACCTCTGTCTAGAGGTGATGCCTTTGGAAATTAAATGAGCCAGATATAAGGCTTTCCAAACTCCAGCAATGGCAAAGACATGTTCGGAAGATAAGAAATTAATCAACAAAAATACCCAAATCCCTTCAAACAGTGTCTGAATGGAGGGTGAGCTACCTATATGGCATGTTGTTGAAATATAATACATTTGCTATAGAAACAACAGTATAATTTGCTAACCATTGAATACACTCTTCATATACATTTCCTAATTTAAAATGAAATGTAATATTTCAAATTCAGGTACAACTAGCAAAGTATATTATTCTAGCTCTTGTAGAGCTTAGCCTTTTACTTATTTTCATCTTCACCCTTCCATTGACTTGGAATTTAGAAAACTGCTGAACAGTTTAAGGAGCATTGTCTCACTTTGTGCTTTTGACTTGCCTTCTAAATGCCATGAACTCACAGTTAATGTTGTGTCATGGCTTATAAATGGATCAGTATCTGGTAGTGAAACTGATAATGTCTGGCAGGTAACATCAGTTATTACTGTGTATAAAGATGAACCAAAACATAAAATAAAGGTTTATACCTCCACTAAACTCTCAGGTCAAGATTATTTCTTTAGTATCAAGTAATACAGTCTGATACCCAACACAGCATTGATCTTCACATGAAGTCATTATAGAAGCACTATAGTTATCTGATTATATTTTAAGAAAATTAAATAAGAAAGAAGAAAATACGTGGGTTTTCAGTTTCCCATCTTAAATCACACTTTTGATACTGTTGATTATAAAAGACCTCTAAAAATTATATGCTGTGAATCTGATTCCAGTTTCAGTAACAGCTTATGAATGAAACTATGAGCATTTCCCCAAATGTACCACATAAATCATACCCAGCACCTGTATTTGTTTCAATTTGTGTGAGTAATATGTGAGAACACAATATGAAGCTAATAAACTACTGTTTGTATTTTGGTTCTTTGTGAAATCAAGGTTTCTTATATGGTTGTTGCACTGTAACTAAAATATTTTTGCAGTGGGAAGGATCTCTTGCTTCCCATACTGTTAAATTATCAAAGATTTGTCTTAAAGCAGACTGGTCTTGTAAAGTATATATTTTTTCTCATAATGTTTTATTGAATAGTATAAACCAATAACAAAAATATTATAACATTATATATTTAAATTACGTTAAAAATAAACATATATTATATTAATAATAAAAAAACTATTTATAAGGTGTCTACTTCTACAAAAAATATATCAAGTTCAAGCATTTTAATAGTTTGTTTCTTTAGTGATTAATTATAGTTTGTTTATTTAACAATTCTTGAATTTCATCCCCGAATTAAGAGAAGAAGTTATTTTAGCAATTCTTTCTCTAATTAATAGACGGCACTTTCCAATTTTTTGTGATCACTTTCCTTGCAAATGACAAAAGTCTCCAAAGAAGAGGGTAATCAATTTTCTTAGCACATGAAGGCATTGGAGTATCAAATAGAATTAATAAATTGTTTAACATAAAATTATCAGTGAATAATGCCTGTAAAAAGAAATTAACATCTTTCCAAAATGGTTTAATTACATTACAATCACAAATCATATGTTGCCAATCAGCTTTAATATTTGATGCACAACTCCAATGAACTTTCTTTTTAGACATTAATTCTACCTTATGAAGTGTAATAAAAACATTATGTAGAAATTTCCAAGAGAATAATTTCCATTTTAAAGACATTGTAGTTTGTGCAGAAGATGAATGCATCATATTTTTCTCATTGTCACTAGGGTGCTGGTTATTAATAGTTATGAAGTAATCTCTGTAACTATCTTTACAATAATTTGTCTTATTTTTATTTATCTTAAAAGTTTTGGATAAAAGTCATTTTTCTGTGAAGTTTTGATATATCAGTAAAATTAAAAAGTCTACAAATTTAGGTACCTCTTTTTTAATTGACAATTGCATCAGACTTATTCTCTTCTCTACATAGAACCTGCAATTCTGTATAGCTAACCACACTTCACTGAGTAGGTTAAATGTATTTGATATATAATCTAGGGTATATAGTTTTTCTTTATCCATGAATTGTTACCAAAACATTAATTGTTTTTTTAAAGGCATTTATTGTGAATGTAAGAAATGTGTTAACATTGTTTTGTGTATATGCTATGGGGAATGCTAAGAACAACTAAACTTTATATTCTGGTTTTCTGTACACAAAAGTTCTGAAATTAATCATGAAAATAGAAGTTGAGTTTATCAACAGTCTTTTATATTCCAAAATAAAATCTTTTAAGTTCCAAAGAAAAGTGTTGTTAATTAATTTATTATGACATTCATATATTCTATGATTATTTTTTAAACAAATAGTTTCCTGTGTGTCCTTCCATTTAGCAGAATAATTCTTGTTTGCCCGGGGAATAATTGTCTTTATAATGGTTGAAGCTGAATATAATTCTATATCAAGTACACCTATTCCACCATATGACCAGCTTCTTAAATGGTGAATAAGTGCTAATCTAGATTCGTTGGGATGCCAAAGAAATCTAAGTATCAAAGTATTAAGATCTCTTATGTATTGTTTTGGAAGGGGTAGAGCTAGCAATTGTATTACATATAGTATTTTGATAATATGATCATTTTTATCATTAAATGTATGTCTTCTATTGTAAATAATAATTTATTCCATTTATTAATAAGACTTCTAATTTCACCTAGACAATTGCTATAGTTTATGTTCATTGTTTCTTTTACATTTCTGGTTAGTATAATTCCTGTATATTTTGTTTTATGATCTTTGACTATCTACTTAGAAAAATCTTTTGGCATGTCAGAGACATTAGTGTTCATACATAATTTTTTTTTTGTTTTATCATCATTAAATGAGAGGTCTGATTTAAATTGAAAATTTTTGATAGCCTTAAAAAGGCAATTGAGGGAATTTTTATCTTTCAATGTCAATAAAATATTATAGTTTGAATTTAAATTATCATCACATTGTACACTAATTATTTCTGTTTTTGAGCTTATATAATTTACAAAAGGTTCCATAACCAAAATAAATAGTAAAGGAGACAATGGACAACATTATTTTGTTCCTTTGCTAATCAGTATTGTGAAATATAAGAACCTATTTTAGATAAGCTAAAGAATTATCATTTTTTATAAGTTGCTGAAAGTTTGTCAGAAAGTTATAATCTTGTAGTATTAATGTAAGATAATTCCAATTAACTGTGTCACAATCACTGTTGATGTCTAGAATAACTAAAGTTAAATTAGCATTTATATTATTGATATCAACTGTGATTAAAATTATTTTGATATTGTCATAAGTATTTCTATTTCTTATAAATCCACTTTGATCATTATGGGTTAGATTAGGTAGAACTTGTTGAATTCCATTTGCTAATATAGCCATGAATAACCTGTAGCCAACATTTAGTAATGAAATTGGTCTGTAAAAAGCACATTTGGTTGGATCCTTATCTGATTTCAAAATGCGTGAAATAAGTGTTTATTTCCATGAGTGTGGGACTGTTGTTAGATCTTTGACTATCTGAAAAGTATATTTTTGGACATTAATTTATAAAGTTCTGGTATTATACCATTATTACCATGGGCTTTAATAGATTTTAGTTCATTTATTTGATTTGTAAGTTCAGACATCAATATAGGCTTATCAATTGTTTTCAATTCCTGATCTATCAGCTTATTTTTAATGTATTTTCGAATAAAGGCTTTTATTGTTTCCTGCTGATCAATTACATATTTAATTATTTGGTTGATTTTAATAAAATGTGTTCTAAATTCTTTAAAAAACTATATACTGAAGATAAAAGAAGAAAGCCATTGCAATTGAAGATACTCTTAATATGTCTAGTTTTGATTATCATTTTTGTTCTAGAGGCTAGTTTATGTAAATATTTGGGTTTATCATGTGATTTCTTAATTTAAAATTTTCTAAATGTTTCTTAATTTCTTGATTTACAATTTCTAAATATTTATTCTGCAATTTATTTCTTTGGACATATAATTGTTACCTATATATATATATATATATATATATATATATATATATATATATATTTCTGATAATTCTGTTGTGTTATTAAATTATATATATATGTTTGCACAATGTACATCTTTGTTAAAGAATTCCTTAAAATCTTTCAAATTAGTAATATAAGCTAGAATTCTTTTAATGTGAATATTTTATTGTAATTCAAAGAAAATTCAAATGTTATAGCATTGTGATCTGAAATTGGGCATGAAACTATTTTAACTTTATCTAAGTAAGTGATTAAGTCATTTGAAACAAAAACTCTATCAGTTTTTGAATGTTTACCATGTCTATTTGAGAAATGTATAAAAAAGCATCACTAACTAAAAATTAATTAGCATCCTTAATATTGAGTAGATTAGTAAAATTTATTAACACTTTTGCTGTGGCTGATATTCTACAATTCTCCCTATCATTAGTACTTTTTCATGCAGAATACAAGTAAAGTAACCTGCTAAGATAAGACTTCCCTTTGAATATTGTAGAATCTGATCTAGTTGAATTTTGGTAATTGTAACGCCCAACCCTGGTATCTAATAAATGTTAAAGAGTATATCTTTGAATTAATGTGTAAAGTAGCTAAACAAAACATACCTTTATTGTCATTATAAAAATCAAAATATTTGGCAACAGTAAAGTATTTTTCTGAAGAACAGCTACTCCTTTTTTTTGACTAAATTGAAAACTTGCTATTACTGTATATTGTTTATTACAAAGCCTCGATATATCATGCGTTAATAAGTGTGTTTCTTGAATAAATATGACCTGAGTAGAAAATAATTTTATGTATTTGTAGAAACTACTACTTTTCCAACCATTATTTAACCTGTTACTATTAATTGATATACACCTTAAATTCGCCATCTCTTTAAGGGGCAAGTTATTTAAGGAAATTTGAAATATAAAATATAATGTTCTAAATGAACCATTAGTAAATTGAATATGAATAGTAATGAGCCTAATGAACTTTATGAGAGTACTATTATACAATATGCATATGAATGTAGACACCTGAAAGAGAAAAAGTATTCCAAAAAAAAAAAACATAAAATAAGTCTAACTATCCTTCCCTCCATTGCGTATAAAACTCCAGATTTAGGTACTGATTCTATCCATTCTATCCAAGTCATTCTACTTAACAGCAGAAGCAAAATTAGTTCACCTCTGCCATTCTATAACCAAGTTATTCTAATATAATAAAAAAAAAATAAAGAATAATTTACATATTGTATCAACTCTCATATTAACTAGGCCTGTATACTTCAAAAGGTTTATTGTGTACATATACTAGAACATTTCACTTTGCATATCAAAGTAAAACTAATCTTTACTATACGTAATGCAATATTTTCTGATAAAAATATGATTTTTAATTTAAGATAGTGTGAAATCAGTAATTATATATATTAAGGCAATACACTTTTGAAAAAAATGTTAACAAAATGTTAATCTAAGGATAATAACTATATTAAATGCAATTATGAATAGTCAAAACTATTTAACAAGTGATATTTACTATGATTCCAGTATCGCTTGTACTTCTATAAATCTAAGAACAAGATTGTAAAACATTTAAGGCAATCTGTTCTGCTATAAGAATATGTTTTTAAATATGAAGATTGTAAAACATTTAAGGCAATCTGTTCTGTTGTAAGAATATGTAAATATGATCATGAATATAGCTGACCTATATAACTATGAAGGAAAGAGATAATGACAACTCTGCAATAATCCTTTAAATTATTAAAACTTAATAGTCTCTAAAAAATATTTTTCAAACAACATATTGAATATATTGGTATAAACAAAAAACTATTTTTTTGTCTAACCCAATCAGTTAAAATTGTTAAATGTACTTAAATAACACAAAAGCAATACTAACAAAAGTTGATGCAATAAGAGACTTTAAAAAGTAACTGCAGTCAAAGAACTTTGTGATTAGAGCTAGATGAATACAGTGGAATTTGTTTGATTATTTTTCTTTATGCTGAATCAATGTATGTGTTTATATAGTAATCAATAAACTCTTGAATTATGATTGAGTAATTAATAAGAATATATCTATATATACATTATTCTCATATAAGACCATGGATTCATACACTTATCTTGAAGCTAAAATTAAGGAACAGGGCAAATAATTTTATTTGTCTGTAGACAGTAATTTTATTAGTCTGTAGACAGTTGCATCTGAGAACTATAAATATTAGTTTGATTTTGTTACAAAACTGAGAATAAATAACATTTAGAAAGATTATCAAATAACCATGCTGTGATTTTAACTAGATGAGCTCATGTTTTAATTAACAATACATGTATTTTGATAAATGGTAATACTCACACATACCATAGTTATGTAAGTAGGTTCCATATACCTAATTATTGCCATGTGTTAAAATTAATTTACAAAAAGTAGCTTCATATTAATTCAGAGAAATAATTGTTACATTGTCAACGAATGCAATCAATCCCTGAGGGGAAAAACTCTGAATATAATATACTATACTGGAAAAGCAAAGACTCACTCTGTAGATCTATATCTGAAAAACAAGGCTATTTGATAAAATTCCTGCAAACTGCCAGTGCTTATGCTTGAATGTAACATCAAACTAATTATTGTGCATGTAACCAAAAAACTATTTCTGCCATCTCAGCCACTATACATTACCCATTCTCCTGTTTTAAGTACAGTGTTAAAAGAACTTAAATGTTAAGGGAAAAATCTAAAGAGATATTTTCTGCTTATACAAATATATTATATGTGTTTTTTAGTATTAGAACCAAAGTATAATGTGCTGTGGAAGAAACTGAAATGAAGTATCATTTGATTTAAACAGGACCATGATTTTCAGTTTGCAAATACTATAGTTTCAAGGGTCTATATTAGAAGACCAAAGACGCATTCTTTCGAATGCATCTTGGTCGAACTTAAAAGGCTGAAAATACAAAATATCGAAGCATCTGTTAAGCAAATTCTTTCCCTGGGAAAGAATTTGCTTGGCTGCTTTGGTACTTTGTCATTTTTGCCGCTGTTGTGCGGTCATTGGGGTGTGTGGGTGGTGAAGCCCCCCACTTAATGTAATGTTTGAAATTGATTTTTATTTATTTAATTATTTTTTTGGGAACAGCGATTTTTTTCCCTTGGCAAAAATGCTGTTCTGACACCTTGACATTGTAAGCTTTCACTTACATAGGGTCGATCAATCACCATTCGCTTTTTTAAGCGTTCGGTGATTTAATATAGACCCTAGTTTCAAGCAGCATTTTCACTGTTAATCCATGATAGCTGTGCAGTGCCTTCAGGGAATAATTTCATCACATGATCCTTCTAGGAAATATGGTCAGATTCTTAAATTTCCAGGGATATTAAATGTTTAAAGGCTATAATATTTACTGTGGCTTTAAATTAAACTGTGCCATTCTTTAACAAGAGAGGCTTCAATACATCTGACTTGAGCTTAAGCTGGAGAAGGTGCATTCTGGTCAAGTAAAGCTGATAGTTATTTTTCATCAGAAAATATTGCAGGTGGACACTTAGAAAACACACACACACTGACAGTGCTTCCTTGTTTTATGAGGATTTTGTGACTGTGGAGTTGGTGTGTGTATATACCTACCTTATCTGTAGTGGCTTGCCCACCTGGAAATATTATTTATTTTTTGATTTTCTTCTGGATGAAGTTATGACTGTTTGTTTTCATCCAGTTGTATCTTGACCCAGATGTAACTTGATAAGTCATAGTTGAAACAATTGCACTTATTCATAATATTCTCATTTTTAATTTGCTTTTATTTTTTAAAATCTTTTTTATTTAGTTTAAAATGATGCATATGGTCTTAGAATTTTGTTTTTTGGTTCAGTTCTGATTATAATTACTTAGATTACCTACATATCTGTACTGCTACATATTTGTACAATTTACTTACTATGTATTCCTTATCAATAGTTTCTGTTTAGTGGGTAAAATATCATTATATGCAATTATTTCTGTTTTTCAAATTAAAAATCCATGCACTTGTCATACCTATAAAAACGTTTCCTCAGTCAGTTGAACCCGTTTAACAAAATGTAATAATGATCTTGTCTGATTATCAATATCACTCTTTCAGGCATTTTTTTCACATTGTGGGTGATATGAAATTACTTCTATTTTTACTGCTGACCTGCCCATTTTTTCACAAGCATATTGTTTTTGCATTTCACCCACTAGCTGTGTTTTCTCTGTCTCTTTTATAGCAAGTTTGTGTTCAAATACACTAATGTTTTAACACATTAACACCTATGTGATGTGGAATGTTACACCTCTAGCAGCCTACACACATCATCACATTCCAAAATATTTTTTGAAAAATCAACTTCAAAAGCATAAGATAAGAAAATGTAAATATTTTGTGAACAATAAAACTATTAAAACTGTACAAATAGCAATGTTACAGTAAGAAGTGTTCTTTGTGGTGATAACAGTCAGTGCATTCATAGTCTTTCCCTAAATACTATAATATATTATTAATTCACACAAACCTAGAATTATATTTTTGCTAAATTTTCACAAACAAATGTTCATATCTTGGAAAATGTGCAACGTAGACATATATTGTTAAAACATTTTACATAATTAAAACACTTTACATAATCAGTCATAAGCTTTCATATGACAGCAAAAAAATCTTTCCAGAGGGCATATTTATTAAGATATTTATAGAACTATGAAAACATATGTTTAACTGTATAATTAGCAATATAAATAACACTGAATATTTCTCAAGATGTGCATCTTAAAGTGCAAATATCAAAGACAGTTTTCTTCAACAGTATTTAAGGTTTCACCTGATGCCATGCAGCTGTTTGTAAGGGATTTGGTTTTTGAGATATTAAGTAGATATGGAAATATTGCTTATTTTTATAATTACTACCAAACAAGTAGCAATATCACAAATACAGTCTAATATACATGGACATGGACAATGAATTTTCCCGACTCTCACCATGGTATGTTACACCATACCCCTCAACAGCATGCAAACCCCTCAAAATATGAATAATACGTGGCAAACACTAATTTATTTCTCCACCGCAGGGCATCCTAGTTTAACAATCTTAGCATCATTTTATTAATAAATATTTTCCCTTTCTAATATTGTCTGTTGTTTACTGCCAGGACACTTAGTTAAAGAGCCCACATCCAAAAAAGATATGGATGCCATATGGAGCTGTGGGTGTTAATTGGAAGTATATAAAAAGGCACTATAGCTGTGGGTGAATTATGGGGAATAGGTTTTATGGATTCTTTAGTGTGCTTTCTTCACAGTAATTGAAATGATGATAATGAAACTCCTGCCATTAATAGCAACTGTTTCTCCTCTGATGCATATTCAGTCTCCATTTCTCCAAACCGAGCACAATTATCAATAATATTAGAGCCCTGTCCTTTGCATCTTTTGCTTAGCCATGTGTTCAACACCATGATTTAAGGTAACCTGTCATTACCCATAATCTGTGTTATCATCATATGGTGTATGCTACTTGCTTAAGGCTCCTTTGAGTACCTTCAGTTCCTCATTTAGTAATCAGATTTCTTTGTTAATGAAACAATTTGCCCTATATGGTTACATGTCCTCAGACATTTCAATGTGCACAACTACTCCAGCCACCTGTAGGACCTAGAGTTTGTATTCAGTCTGATAAACTGTTTCACTACTCTTACCATCCCCGTGCTCACTGGTATTTACTTGGTTCTCTTTATTAATATGTTATTGGCAGTGATGCCAATATTGTGGCAGTTTACTACAGAGTATTAAAATTGTAAGTTGCTAGTAATCAGCATTATGTAGTCCTGTATTTGAGTTCTTCAGATTTCACTCAACTAAGAGGAGACTGAGTAAGCCTCTTAACTACAGAGTGCTATCTGGTTGCTTCTGAAAGGAGGCTGTTGCTTCTTTAGGATTTACTCAGTTTTTATAATAAAAACAAAAAATTGGATCCATATAGAAGAGGCAGCATCATACGTTTTGGCAGATTCTCTCATGAGAAGAGCTATTTCTTCTCAATTAGTTCAGAGATGAGCCTGCAGATAGGCTAACTTACACTTTCTGAAGATTTCTTCTGAAGACTATGTGCAATACAATTTAAGAATTTTCATTTGCATCTTATTTATTTAGTTTGGTTTGTTTACAGTAAATCAGTTGGCATAACAGTTAAGGTATTTGCCTCTGAAGCACAATGTACATCCTGACCTCCAGCCAATGCCTATATGGAATTTGCATGTTTTCCCTGTGTCTCTGTAGGGTGTCTCCCACCTCTCAAAAACATGCTAAGTGTATCCATCTCAAACTCACCCAAGAATGAAGTTTTGGGCAGCAGTACAGACTCTAGATTATGCCCTATAGAGGGGAGAGTTGTAGAGACCAACCACTTTGGGTATCTACTGTGGTAATCCATATTCTCAAGGTAGGAGAACAGGGATCACAGACTGCACATCATGGCAGGGATAGCCACTTGACAGTGTAAAATATGTCTCTAGGTAATTAGGTCATGTTGACTAATGTTACCAAATAAGCAAGGGAATTTGTTGGTGATAAGTGGGTTGAGGACCTGGCCTACTATGGCCTCCACCAAGGACCCATGATATTGGTGAGAGGGGTGTTTGTGTCCCTGTTGGTCAGTGTGTGCCCACCATAAAGCCCAAGAGCCTTGGGTCAGTAAGAAACTGGAGAGAAATTATCCAGTTGTCCAGCTTTGGGTGCCTGGCATAGCTCTGTTGAGAGAAAGCTGCACTTAAAACCAATCAACCTGCTAAACATGAACTAAGAATTGTTACATTCAGCATAGGTTCACTGACTGGGTGATGCTTGGAAGTAGATAAAATGATGGAAAAGAGGAGGCTGGACATTGTATGTATCCAGGGGACAAGATGGAAGTGCAATGCATTAAAACCAGTTGGATTGAGATCCAGACTCTACCACACAAGATGAGGACAGACTAGAAATGCTGAAGGAATTATGAGGGAGAAATTTCAGAAGACATTGAGGGTTGTGATCAGAATTAGTGACAGACTCATGGCAAGTAAGACTTCAGCATAATGATAGGGCAGTATTCATAATCTCAGTCAATATCCCACAGCAGAGTTGTGATAGTGAGTAAAAGAATGTATTCAGACAGCAGTTGCAGAACCTATTAGATAAAGCAGGACAGCATGAAATGGTGTTAGTAATGGGTGACCTGAATGCATGTATAGGGGCAGACATAATAAGATATGAGGATTGACTGGGTTCACAAGGGTGGATCAACAAGAATAAAGAAAGAGAGGCCATTCTAGACCTGTCAGGAGAATGGCTTGATGGTAGCCCACACATGGCTCAGCAAGACAACCACAAAACATTACATACGAGAGTGGCCAACATGCAACTCAGGTGGATTTTCTCCTAGTAAGGAAAGGGTGGGGAGAGGGTAGAATCAATTATTCCAAATTCATCCCAGTGAAACAGTTGTCCCAGAGCATAAAACATTGGTTGCCACAATCAGCTGCAAGCAGTGATCTGAGAAGGCTCTAAGGTCACCAGAGACCAGGCTGCAGACCTGGAAGTTGACTGAAGAGACAGCACAACAGTTCAAGGCATTACTCAGGACTTTAGTACCTGAAGAAGAGGTGGAAATAGGTAGAGATGAAGAAGAATGGCAGCACCTCAAAACAGAATGTGTGAGAGCAACATTACAAACATGCGTCTGAGCCATTTATGGAAATAAGCTACATAAAGGATCTTGGAGGTGAAATCCAGAAGTCCTGGAAGTCATCAAAAGAAAACAGTGCAGGAAAAAGTGAGAAATAGAGAAGATGAGCCAGGCTAGGAAGAAATACAGGAGTTGCTGTAGCAAAGAGCAAGACATCAAAGGACATTAGGGCTCAGTGTCTGAGCTTTCCAATTGGTTAATTGGTTTAAAAAAGGTTTCTCTTAGATGCTATATAAGTCTCACATTTGCACAGGTTTGTGCTTGTTTTAACCAAGCTACACAAGATTTGGCAATCAGCCACTGTTCTACTGTGACCTCCAGATCAATCCAAGGCATCTGCTGCTTTAAACAAAAATAAGTACCTGTTTGCTTTGTTTTACCATATTTTCACTGTATTTCTGTATATTTATGCATTGTTAACTGTATATCCTGCTTTATTGCACTTTGTTCTAAATATAGCATAGTCTATATTCAGGTTTGCTGGATCCTAGTCAGTTTGTTTTATCTAAGCACTAAAATCCAGTTATCTTTTGTTGGAGACAGCCCTCTTGCACCTTTGTGGCAGGAGAGAACAGTCAAGGACATATCTGATTCAAGGTTGTTGAACCAGAACTCAGTGTTGAGCTTTCCAATTGGTTAACTGGTTTAAAAAAGGTTTCTCTTAGCTGCTATATAAGCCCCGCATTTGCGCAGGTTTGCACAGTGTGCACCATTGTGGACACCCTTGGCTGTATATATGACGAAAAGTTTTTAGCTAGTTAATTTTCCCTTAGTCAGCTGCTTTGGCTCTATTGGAGGTATCTTGTGGTTGTTACTCATTGCCAGGAGAAACTTTCAGAGAAGCCTCTGTGGTATTACTCAAGTCCCACCCATTAAGCCAGTCTAGGTTTGGACATTTTTCACCTATCCACCAACCTCACTTGGGGATTTCTGTTCTATCCCTCTTACTGACCACACTATTGTACCCTGAACTATGGATAGACAATTTCCTACCATTTCTTCAGCCAGTCTGGTTGACTTGGGCACCCTGAGACAATGTAGCAATTGTCTCATATACACAGACAACCAGCTTCTCCTAATTTACACAAATTCAATATGTGAGAGCTGCAGCTATATTAAGAACCTAGAATCCAGGATCTCTTGCTCACCAGACAGTACACTGGACACAAAGCAGGTTGTCACCCTACACACCTCATCTCCTCCACCAACCACACCACCAACATCGAAACCTACATATGTGGAAGTCCTCACCAGTAACCTACCTAAGTTTAGAGACCTCCTAAACACAAACACGCCTCACATAAAACATCCTCAGTAGACCACAGTACACCTGTGTCTCATCACACAAGCCCATAAGGCATAACACTAAATCTAACATCCTAGCCATAGGTAACTCCATTGTGAGATACACAGATTTTAATATCACATAAACATGATATTAAAATTAACATGTTCAACAACTGGAATTAGTATGAAGCATACCAGTTTCATCTCTAAACCTTCATCAGTGCATTGTGACTCAAACACTCAACAAAATTTAAATACGGTTCCCTAAACACTCATTGACTCATCATAACTGCTTATTAAGTCCTGGTGCAAATAGGGCCCCTAATTTTATAATCCACATTTGTTCCTTACAATTTAATAATGAATGCCATCCCACTTTATTGCTTGCTTTGAAACCAATCCTATCAATAATAGTGAACATAAATTGTGCTGAAGCATGTTTCAGGGTACGCTTATACAAAGCATTTATGGATTTTGCACACGCTGAATCTCACTCAAATGTTCAAACATTCATAATTTAAGGGGATGCGAAGTTTGGCCAACATAAAATGTTGAGCAGGAACAAGTAGCCAAATATACCACACAATCTGTATGACAATTACCATATATTAAGATGTCAAATACTGTAGAACTATTCTTCAAAGTGAAATATTTATCTTTGTTAACAAATCTGCAAAAATTACAGTGTCCACAAGGATAGCAGTCCACTAATCTATGTCCATCCAGGCTAAACTGATGTTTCTCCTTACTCATATTGTAAATATTTTTATAATGATTAAACCAGCTGGCCGTAGTTTTCCCTTTTCTATAAGAAAAGAAACATTTGGAAGGTATAAGTTCCCTAAGTCTATCATCCATCAACAAAATATCCCAATGTTTATATAGTAAGTTCCTAATAAATGTTGTTTTATCCCCAAAATTAGTAATAAACCTAATAGGTTGCTTAACATTCTTATTTCTTACTTGCTATTTTAACAAAGAAGATCTAGACACCTGATTGGTTGAGTCAGCATATAAAAGTACTTGCAGTAGAAGGAAACAGAAGAACTACTGGATATTACAAGTCAGCTCAGAATGAAACAGGTAACAATGCTTGATGCAAATAGGAGTAAATAGAAGGGATAGAAGCAAAACAATGGTATGAGTAGTGAAAGAACAAGGAACTAGGAACATTAACCACACGATGAGATAGACAGTAGAAAAGTAATGCTTAGCCTACAAACCATGGAACCACTCAGTGCTCTTTATATATGATGGCTGCAGAGACAAAATATAGAGATGCTACCGTATATCCTGAAGAAGCCCCTTGTTGTGTGACTATATAGAGGATTATGAATGGGTTGCCATTCATAATCTTATTATACAGTCGAGACATGGATGCCAAGAAATTCACCTTGAGAGTGAAGTTCGGAACACACAAAAGGGTTATGATCAGAGAGTCATGATTCTTTGTAGTGCATAGAGCTTTATCTGCTCCATGTACTACGAGTTATAAAAACAAAAAAGCACCATGTGTTCTGCCAGCTTTCAAAGCAGTAAAGCACTTAGCAAGTGATGTCAAAAAGACAGTGTAAAAATTCTCTCTTATTTTAAACGTGCCTTGTCATACCTCTCAGTTATCCAGATTTTCACCTCATATAGTTGGTCAGTTCCTCATAAAACCTGTGGTCTTCTGACAAATCACTGAGGAGTGAAGTCACTAAATAATGACATATATTTGAGTTTCAGACTTTATATCTTCAGAAAATGCAGGCTAACACACCATGTTATTCCATCAACCTTCTAAGTTGATAAGTCAGGGAAACATTATTGTGACAGAGAGCAGACAGAGACAGATTTGTTTCCATTCTGGTTCTGTTGTTTGCTGGTTAGTACTGGCAGTGACTGCCTAGCGCTAGCAAGACCCAGTCGGAGGTGCTTAACATTTGTTAAGATCAGGTCTTGTACTTAACTGATTTGTCTTTTTCCAGATATCAGAGTATAATCACTGCACTCCTTGCACTACATTTGTATAATGTACATCCCAGACAACTGCACTACAATTATAGAATAGAAATTTTTATTTTGTGTGTAGTATTTTTAGGTGATTAGGTGACAGAAAGGTAAATTTTCCATTCTATTTTAAGAAAAAAATGTATTTCAGTTAAAGCACATGATTTTACACATAAAATATTGACACTGAAAGCATTTCTTAATTAGTGCTACATTGCCTAATGAAAGTATATTTAGAACTTTCAGTCTTCCAAAACTGCCCAGGTAGTGGTGATGAGTGCTTCTGAAAAAACTTACAAGATTAAATTCAATATGTTATTTTATACACTGTAATGTAACAACAAATGTTTTTTTTCTCTATCTACTTATTGTCTTTCTGCCTTTTCTCTTGGTTTGTTTTGATGCAGCCATGCTCAATTTATATTGATCTTGAAATGTTTACAATGGACCACAGTCTCATAAACCTGTTAAGTGCTACTAGCAATAATATGTCTTTTTAATATGCTGTAGAGTTTATGACAGTCTGGAGCTCCATTACATTGTTATCAGAGAAAGTGACACATCAAGGCTTTTTTCCTATCAACAGAGAAATATGCAAATCAAAATGCTGAAAACATTCTAATGACAAATGCATTTATATGTATCAGCATTGTCTGATTGATAAATGCAGTGGGGAGCATTGCCACCTTACAGCAAGAGGTTCCCCAGTTCAAATCTTAGCCTGGGTGTCTTCTGTGTGGAGTCTGCATGTCCTTGTGTTCACTTGGGTTTCCACCGGGTGCTCTGCTTTCCTCCCACATTCCAAAGACATGCAGTAGGTGAACTGGACACTCTAAATTGGCCATAGGTGTAAGTGTGGTGTGGAAGAACTACAGTAGCAGGGCTAGCCACCAGACAGTGTAAACCTTGGCTCTAGCTGTTGTACCTATAATTGTTTTAACAGAATATACTTTATTTTTTTTTAAATGCATAGTTAGTTGTTGGCAGTTACTGGAGGTCATGAACCATGAACAAATGTATAAAACAAGTAAGAGTCTGGTAATATTATTTATTTTTCTCATAAAATGCATATTTAGACACTGGCAGTAACTAAAGGTCATGAACCATCAATAGATGTTTTAAGCAGGCACACATATGGCAATAAACTTTTATAATAGCACTACTGAATAACAGTTATACAGTAGATGGTTCTTTAATATAGTCTGTAAATTATACATTTGGCTGTAAAAAGGCCATGACTGATTAACAGAGTGGAACAACCCCACCCTCAGGTTCCATAGCACTCACCAACTCTCTGTGTTTAGTACCAGAATCACTGTAATCAGTATGCTGTTAGGACACTCTGATTACAGTTGATTGAGAAAACAACACATCTACTGTCTGCCTGCAAAAATGAAAAATAATATGATTTGAAATGCCTCTTGTACTCCATGTGTGCAAGTGTGGCTTAAAATATGCATGTCCCTCTTGATCCCTAACTTACATATGCTAACTCTATGCTAGAAAAATACTAGGAAAAGTAGAAAGTTCACAAAAGAGCTGGCTGCAGTCACCCACAGGCCACACTTTTATTGTGCTTACATATCAATTATAGGAAATATGCTAAGAAGTATATGTGACTAGTTCTGATCAGGATTTTCAACTCCTGATCAACGTGTCATCAACCGTATGTAGAATAAGCTGTTATGTAGACATCATTTTTTTTTACTCTATAGGATCAGCCCACTGACTCCTTCCTGAACCTACTTGACCAATTTGTTCCTCCATCAAGGAAAAGAGTCCTCTGTCCCATTAATTCTTCAATGGAAATGAAAGCAAAGTGTTTGAGTATGGGTTAGGCTGAGGATCCCATGAACTGTCCTATCCCCACCCCCTCGGCAGCAATACAGCTCCCCTATAGCTGTCTCAGAAAGTGTACGTTCACCTCCACACATGCGCAGTTCCCAACCAAATGGCACAACACTTGCAACATGAGCAGGCTAGGGTCTTCATGCTGCAATGATACACTTGCATTCCTGCCAGGCACTCACTCTCATCCTCCACTGCAGCTAGTCAAACATAAGCCATTTGGGATGATGTCAGGGCTTTTTCCACTCTGTACTACAGGGTCAGGTCTATCATTATGCTAAATTTGAAAAGAAATATGTGAGCTTTGCTGAGGTATTATATGCCATAGTAGCAGGCCAAAGATCAGAAAGGTCAAGGAAATCTGGTGGTATTGATGCAAGCTTTTGCATGATGGCAAAGTTAGCGTTCTAGGAAGGAAGCAAAAATGACAAAAAAATGCCACAAAGTTTACTCACTTTTTAATTGGGGCTTAGAAAATATAGACATTTGGTCACCAGTTTTGACAAGCTATTTGACCATGGAATCAGGATTAGTGCATGAAGTTGTTACACTGTCAGGACAGAACCAAATGGAACATCACATCAGCTTTTAAGACAACCCCTATGCCGAGTGACTTATTCAACACTGGGTTTAAAACTGTCTTGTGTACAATCTTAGAGTTTACAAAAAAGCAGAATGACCTCTGGGATTAATGAAAGAACTGGATTATGTAGGAGGAGTAGCCCCATGTTATCTCTGGTGTTTGCACAGAATGCCTCCTATCTTAGGTTTAATCTTCAAGTTATACAAACAGGGAAAGGTATGTCTTTTGAGTCAGTATATCACAGTGACAAAAAGGGCAGCATTTGCATGTTAATAGACACAGTGGCCAGAACAGCATGTTCAACTTAGAAGGCACAAAACATAAACACACCTACAGCATAGGTCATATAATGCAACTGTGGATGTAGAAAGTGAGCCCTACTTTGGAAGAATGGGAAGCCAAATGTTTTAAAGCAATATTCCCCCTATTTCATGTCAAATATGCATACAGAAACTGGAGCAAAGATGGACAAAGCAAGCCTAATGACATATATTTGGCAATATATGAAACAGGTTATCTCTTTGAGGAACATCTATCATTGTAATGAGCTTCACACAACCCATGAAGGAAAAAGTAAATGAAAACCACATCCTCATATTTCAGAGAACTCTGTGCTTCACCATATTAAGTGAGAAGTATGTCAAAACAATAGAATTCATATGCAGTTGCACTCCCAAGTGATTAAATCTGCCAGCTTCTCTAATCCGTCCACAGCCAAATAAGTCCCTTTTTATTACACTAAACTAAAGCAAGAGCACAAGTTTGTTCCTGATTACGCTGTAGATTTGGCTTTTTATATGCAGTCTCTTTCCCCATGTCTTTATCAGTTCACCTGAAAAGGTCAATAGACTGAGATAATTTGAGCGTTAATATGATGCTGTCTGCATAAACCTTCCATTTTATCTGTACCCTCTCCTCTTTCACATGTTGAATGACAAGATCATTCTTATACAGCTAATCAAGGGTTCCAGTGGCAGATTAAAAAGGAAGAAATGTTGGGGGGACATCCTTACTTTGTACTAAAATAAAGAGGTAAAGAACTAGACAAGATGCTATTAACTTTCACTAGAACTAAAGTAGAGGAACAGATTTACCACTCATTGAGACAGGTTGGATAGGAAGTCCATTTGCACCAAGATAGCATGAAGGAATGTCCATCCCACATGTATTTTCACTATCACGTATGATCAAAGCCCAGGATACCATTATACTCCAAAACTCAGCAAGGATACATCTTATCATTTAGTCTTGTCTGGATGGATGACATCCTTTCACAAAACTCATTTGTTCTTTGTTAAGTAAAGGGCCATACTCCAATTCCATACAGAGACCAAAACCTTAGCCAAGAGATTTGACTTCTATGTTTAAGAGTCACGCTGGTTAGTAAGTCCCCAGTAACATGACTCCTTCCCATTCTTAAAATAATGGTTATACATAGTGGATAGCAAATGATGAGGCCATAACTCTACACCAAAGAATCAATTACTGAAGTATGGGGGGGGGGGGGGTTGACTATGATTTCCTGAAGAAATTTACAAAGTTTGGGATTCAAGCCATTTCAGTCAGGTGATTTGGCTGAATTTAGAGAGAACGTAGCACCTTCTGTCTTAAATAAAAAAGTGAGTCATCCAGCTGTCAAACACTGACCTCTGTTTTGGCAGGTTATATAATTCCACGTCACTGAAGAATGATTTGTAAGGTGAATAGGGTAAATGAAAAATGTCTGTAATTTCATCAAATTGCATGAAAAGTAAAAAGAAATTAACTCAGGATCTCAAGGGCACAACAAATGTTTCATTGTTTTTTAGGTAACAGATTCAAAGCCTTAGTAGAGGCTACCCAGTAGTCAGTATGCTGATACAAGTGGATTGCATATTTTGGCACCCATAAATGTAGAACAGTTGTTTAAAGGACTGTAAGCTCTTAGCGGACATTATTGTTGCTGTGACTTTATTCCCTGTAGTAGCAACTCTGGCTGCAAAGTCATTTCCCTTTATAAAAGCACTGTAGTTTACAATTTCTGTACATAAGCTATAATTTCTAGGTGTGTGTGTTGTATATCAATGTGGTGATATACTTTTAAGAAGCTTTCCAGTGAGCTAGCATGTGCATATAAATACTGAGCACATGCAAGCAAGAGTGCCATTGTAAGTGAGCAGCCATAGTGAGAGCACGCAAGTATGTAGTCAGCCAGATAGTTTGTTTAAGTTCAATGTGCCTACTATCCATCCTGATGTGTTTGTATACAATAAACTACTTAAATGAACACCCAAGCCTCATTGTCTTCTTAATGCACATAAGACGAGTGACATGGTGTCAGAATGGGATCCAGAGTTACAGCCATAAGGCAACTGGTTAGAGTTGGAGGAATGTATAGGATTGGATCATCCCTACTGCTCTAATGACTCACAAAATAGATCAGAAATGAATTCTTGGTACAAAACCTCTCTTAAATGATTTACTTTGCTACAAATATAAAACTAAGCACTCAGAACACTCAAAACTATTTTTTTATTAAATGACATGTCTGAAAATGAAACATATTGATAAAAATATTTGAAATAATTATGAAAATGTTTGAAAACATACAAATCGCACAAAATGTACAAAAAAAAAAGGAAAATGACCATATTTGTTTCACTATGTGCTACTTTTTTGAATTAACTAAAGCTATTCAAAGTATCTGGTGTGCAAAATCTTTGCAAGTGTGTGTAGTATTAAAGTGCAGTTATTTGACAAAGTACAGTTATTTCAAAGCATATTTCAGAGAATACAGTATTTTGAAGAGTTTATTGTGCATTTGCATTTTATTACAAGTACCTGGTGTGTGTGTTCGTACATAATTACACGGGCCAATTTTGCATTGTGTTTTACTATAATCTGTGGGTATAGCAAAAGGATTTCACAGACCTGCACCACTTGTATTTGATAACAATATTGCAGAAAATTGGAGTGCGTTTGAGCAGGAATATGATATTTTCACACAGGCTGCTTTTTCTGTCAAAGGTGCACATACAAAAGCATTCATTCTGCTTAATTTAGCTGGTTCAGAGGCCATTGAAAGAGAGCATTCTTTTGTGTATGCACCTGCGATGTTTGCATGTGAGTGGGGAAGACAACCATATTGTGGTACCAGCTGAAACAAGGGAAGACCCTGAATGCTTAAAATGTAAATTTAGAGAACTGTGTAACCCCCTTGAATGTTACAATGGAAAGGCACTTGTTTTACACAAGAGATTAAAAGTCTGGTGAAACTTTGCAGCATTTATAACTGACTTGAGAAATAAGGCTAAAATGTGCAGATTTGAGAGGTGAATTCATAAAGGACAGGCATGTGTGTGGTATTAATAATGGCACAGTGAGAAAAATTATCCTTCAAGACAGTGATTTGATGTTAAATAAGGCCATTTAGATTTGTCAGCTATACCAACTTACAGAAAAACACACAAGTATGTTTACAAATGAGAATAGCTGTGGAAGGCCAGTGGCAAAGTTCATGTTGATAGTATGAGGCACGTGGTTAAAAGAAACAGGCCCAAGCACATAGCAGGTACTGCAGGTCCTGTAACAGTCAATGGGAAACGCAGAGTCTTTCCAGCAAATTCCAGGGCATGCTCAGTGAAGCATAAGGGTGAGTCAGCAAAGTCAAAAGATGTGCCCCCACCTAGCTTCATTGTCAACTAATTGTGGTAGAAATCACAAAGCCAAAAAACAAAAGTGATTAGCTGTTGGTCAGCAGTGTCATTCTTACAATAAGTGGAATCATTTTAAAAGATTTTGTAAATCAAATAAGGCACATTCTTTTATTAAAAGAGGGCATTCCAAGAAGCAAATCAATCAATTAGAAAGCTGTGACCCTACTTTTTATGTTGATGGTGTCTATACTCAGTGAACCATTTAATCCTGTAGCTTTGTGGCAAAGAATGAGATCTTTGTTACTGTTTCGATTAATGGGAGTCCTGTAGAACTTAAAGTAGATACTGGCTCAAATTGCAATGTTATGTCATTAGAAATGTCTTGCTAGAGTAAAAACTGCAGATCAATTTGATTTGACAAAGTGCGAGAAGCTTGTTGCTTGTGGTAGTAAAAAGATTCAGACTGAAGGCTCAGTAGTGCTTTCATGTTACTCTGCTGGGAACAGCTATGGCTTGCAATTTTTGTAGTCAAGAGACAAGTGCAGTTATTATTAGCCTCAGAAACAGTTTAAAAATGGGACTGCTTACATTTAATAAAGAAGTTCACCCTGTAAACCTGAATGACAGCAGCTTAAATTTCTCCCAAACTATTTTTTCTGAGTTTGCTGATATTTTTGCAGATAAACTAGGCAAACTACCACTTGTGCACTCCATGAAATTAGACCCAGAGGTCATCCTAGTTGTCAGACCAGCATGGAAAGTTCCAGTAACTATGCAGAAAACAGTCAAAGCTGAGCTAGACAAAATGGTGCTGCTATGATTAATTTGTCCAGTAGAACCTACTGAATGGGTATCTTTCATGGTAGTAGCTCATAAGAAAAGCTCAGATTATATCAGTATTTGTATTAATCCAAGATATCTGAACAAAGCATTAAAAAGGCCTCATCATCCAATGTGCATAGTCAAAGAGGTTTCTGCCCTCATGTCAAATTCCACTGTTTTTTCTGTCTTAGATGTGAAAAGTTAATTTTGGGAAATTTTGCTTGACCGAAAATCTTCATTGTCAACCACATTTGGTACACCATTTGGAAGATACTGATTTCTGAGAATGTCATTTGGGATAAATTCTGTCAGTGAAGTCTTTCAGTGTGCAATGGAGCAATTTTTTCTGGCTATCCATGTGTTATATGGATGTTATTCTAGTCAGAGGCAATGGTGAAGTCGAACATGACAGAAACCTCAAAAAAGTTCTGGAAGCAGCAACTTCAAGTGGGTCCTAAGCTGAATCCTCAGAAGTGCAAATTCAGGCTACAAGAAGTTACTTATGTTGGTCACTTGCTTACCAGTTCAGGCATATGACTAGATCCTTACAAGCAAACAACAATTCTCGATATGCCAGGTCTAAACATTATTCAAGCCCTACAACGTTTTCTTGGTGTGGCCAACAATCTAAGTAAGTTCATTCCAGATTTAAGTCAACTTTCAGCTCTCTTAGTGGAGCTGACACACAAATATGTAATTTGGTCATGGTCAGAACAGCACCAGAGAGTATTTGATATCCTGAACCAGAAAATTGCTAACCCACCAACTCTCAGCTACTAGGATGTGCACAAACCAGTTACACTTTTCTGTGATGCTTCTAAGTTTGGTCTAGGTTCAGTCATTCTGCAAGAGGGTAGACCAATAGCCTATGCATTGAGAACTCTTACCCAGACCGAGATACAACATGCCCAGATTGAGAAAGAGCTTTTGGTAATTGTGTTTGCATGTTCAAATTCCATAATTAGATTTTTGGTTGACCTATCCAGATTGAAACTGACCACCAACCTCTTGTTACTATTTTGAAAAAAGCCTATGCATATAGCTCCAGCTAGATCACAATGCATGATGCTCAGATTGGAAAAGTACAAGTTTACTCTTGTTTACACAAAAGACAAATTTCTTTATCTTGCAGATACTTTATCCATATCGCCCAGAAAAAAAACACAGAACAGCATAACAATGAGCAACTTGATTTTGAGTAATAGAAGTGAAAACATTTTCTTCCATATGTCTTTATGAGCTCAGAACTCACACAGCTTCAGATCCAATTCTCCATAAGCTAAACCTCTTTTTCAGTCGAGGATGGCCTTCAAAGCAATCTTGTTTAAGGTTAAATAACTAATTTTTAGTGAATATTTTTATGGTATTTTTTCACCATCAGTTGAATGTTGGATTTATGCTTGACGTAATTGTCTTTTAGGAAGTGATGTAATTTGACACACTTCCCTTGGTGATTTAAAATTTTTGGCGCAAATTCATTTTTATTGTCTTCTGAGGAAGCTTCAGTTTGTTTCGGAAGTGAAAACGCTCTTTGTTTTATTAATAAAATTGCGTTCAAGATAAGGATTTTCTCCTGAATTACTTTGGCTCAAAGCCCCCTGTATTCGTTTTTTGTTATCAGTTTTGTAGCCTTTTTACTAGTTTGTTTGTCGTATCATGGCTACAGGGGGTCCAGTTAGCCCGAGTACTCTGAATATTTTTGGAACAGACAATCCAGGCTCTGTTCCAGACAGAATTGATATTGGAGCACTTTTAATGTCTTTATCGCAAAGAATGGACTCTTTGCATTCCCATTTGGACATAATTGAATCAAAGGATAATAATAGAACTGAGCTACATAGTCTCCAGTTGGGACAGAATCCCTGTTCTTCTACTACAACCTTACAACCTTCAACAAACACCTCGGTGGAAGATGCCTTTATTCCAAATGGGCAACATGCCCTCACTATTGCAGCTACTAGCGATAATATTGACCGTAACGACATCTGCAACCCGATACTCATTGGCATTCCCCCTATTGCGGAATGGATTGAGAATTTAGACCCCTTCGCGTTTACTCAAAGATCACCTGAGGAGCGACCGGTTTTGGGTCAGGCAGAGTCTATTACTAACACGGACACTATTAATAACAAATTAAAACAACTTGATTCGAAGTTGCTAAAACTAAAGAAATTACAACTGGAAGTAGTTTACTTCCAACAATGTTTGAAGGAAAATATTGTCCCGAAAGGCTTACGGAGCCAATTTTCACCTTCTGGGCTCATACTTGATTCTTCTTTTCAGTCTGACTTGGTGGCCCTTTTTGAACGACAGGGGTCTCAGTTGATTGAACTTTTGGTTAAGCACTACACTAAATGTATCGACATGCTTACCATTGAAATTAACAACCTTGATGCAGCTATTAAATTGGACATCAACTTCTTAAGATATAAATACGATTATAATGGTATTTTTAATAGCATTGACGCATTAATGTTGAAATTAAAGCAGAATAAAACAAAGAAATTGGTCAGGAATAGATTTGCTTACCAGCATCATAATGCTTACCCCAAACTTCAAAGTTCTTCTTCACGGGATGCCCTTACTGACGGGGCCACAAATAGTGCTCAAGAGAACAATGTCCAGTTTGATTCCACTAATCCACCTGGTTTTGAAGAGGACAGAGGTGCTAATACTGACTTTGGCTTAAGGCGTAGCAACAGTATCAAAGCAAACAATTCTAACCAGCACAGGAATGGTAATCATAACAATAAGAATTATAATAATAATTCAGGAAACAACAATTTTTTAGGACAACAAGCTCAGCGGACTTATACGAACAGGAACAGAACCTGGAACAACTAATTGTTCCTTATTCTGTTAAGGAATTTTCTGGTTCACATCCTGTGGACAATGGAGTGGACATTGATAAAGTCTTCCCTGTAATACAGTTTAATAGTAAAGGAGACTTTAAAATTTACAACTTCTCCCATGTCCATTTAGAACCTGAATTGATTGAACTGTTGGTTTTGGGGAACACTTTTATTCCTAGTCGACACTTTAATTTAACAAATACCATCATTGATTTGAAATGTTTTGTCCGTAAATTGAATTTAGACTTGTTGTACAGTAATGATGCAAATGATATAGGTTTTGATTTGAAATTGTCCAGTACATTCAATCCTCCATTACATTCTGGATTACAAACTTTTGAAAGAGTTTGTGAGGTTGACATGAGACATATTGGTACTTCTATCCGTCCAAATTTGAATTCATTTAAATTTAACACCAGTAAGGAACAAATTATGGCTCTGAGCAACCTTCGACAACTACCTGTCAGGGTTATCAAGCCTGACAAGGGGGTGGTCTTGTTGTGTTGGACAATGCTGCTTATATAGAAAAAATGTTGCTCGTCTTGGATTCTCCAGCCTATGGTCTTTCTTCATTAAATGAGATGAATGCCACCTATAAGAGGATTAGAGGCTATTTTAGGGATATGTTCCTGGCTGGTAAAATCAATCTTGACACGTATAACTTTATTGATATTTCATTTCCAAAAACTCCTGTTATGTTCGGGATCCCTAAGATCCACAAGAACTTACAGAATCCACCGATGAGGGCTCTTGTGGACGGTAGATCCTCCATGACCCATCCTTGTGCCCGACTTATTGACAACATTCTGGCTAAATATATTAAGGTCATCCCCGTGGTATGTAAAGACTCTTGGTCATTTTTGAGGAACATTGGTAATACTAAATTTGACAAATCCAACAACCTCTTAATCATCTATGTTGTTGACCTTTATACTTCCATTCCCCATCAAGAAGCCATTGAATGGATTGGTTTATTTCTAAGGGAGATTAATGCTACACAGAAGGACATTGATGTTGTAATAGAATTGTTGGACATTGTCCTAAGTTCAAACTTCTTCATCTTTGAGAAACAAATCTACCTTCAAAAACAGGGGGTGGCCATGGGATCACCATGTGGGGCCAGTGTTGCCAATTTTTTCGTGGCATACTGGGAGAAGAAGTTTATCTTGGAATGTCCAGAATTCAAACATCATATTATCATGTATACCCGGTTCCTTGATGATATATTCATCTTATTTAATGGTGATGCCCTTGAAGCCCAAAAATTGGTGAATTATATGAATATGACTACAACGTTTCTTAAATTCACTTACCAATTTTCAGTCGATGAAACTGAATATTTGGATGTTAAGTTGGCTAAAGATCTAGAAGGTGGGAAACTAGTTTCCTCTGTTTTTAGGAAGCCTACTTTCTGTAATTCTCTTCTCCATTTTTCTAGTTTCCACCCCTACAAACAGAAACGAGCTATAGTAAAAGGCCAACTTGTCAGGGCGGTACATATGTGTAGTACATATACTTCCTTTCAAAAAGAATGTGATTTCTTGAAAGGACTTTTCACCAGTAGAGGTTACCCGGTCACTCTAGTAGATGCGATTATCGAGGAGATTGATTTTAAAAGCTCTACGGGCTTCTTCAAACCCCTTCTTGGTCTAAATGTGAATTTATTAGGGGTCACTACTGCTAGCCCCAACATGACTGATATGACAGAAATTGTTGATTTGTCAGGCATTAGCCCTCCTGCTAGACAATTAAAGTTTTCAACTAGTTTTATTACTACATATAATATTGAATCTAAGGAAATTTGGGCTACTATTTGTAAAAATTGGCATTTTATTAGTAGTGACTCTTTTCTTCTAGGGAAATTGGGACATCGACCAAGGGTGATTTACAGAAGGGGTAATAATTTAAAAGAATTAGTGCAAAGCAACAAAAATTCAACTTCGTTTGCTAGACAAAAAGGGTCACTTATGTGCGGTGCCTGTAATTGGTGTCACACTATTAAAATAGGACAAACATTTAAGGTTAAGAACAAAAGTATGAAATACAACACAGGATCAACTGTGAAACTAGATCTGTTGTCTATGTTGCTCTTTGCCAATGCTGTAATGCTTTCTACATAGGCAAAACAGATCGAAAATTTCGAGAAAGGATTTACCAGCATGTTTATGCTATTAGAAATAAAAAACGGAGAATGCTTTGGCCAAACACATTGTTTATAATACTGGCCATACTTTCCAATTTATGGGCATTGACCATTTATCATCTAGTTCTAGGGGTGGCCCCTTATCTCTTTTGTTAGAAACACGTGAGCTTGAGTGGCAGATAAAACTTGATGCCTTCAATGCCCCAGGCCTTAATGAGAATTGCAATATTTCCGCAGTTTTGAAGCTTAAAAGTCACATGAGATAAGACTGCTTAGGCATATATAGCCTTTTAAGGTTAATTACACACTTGTTTGCGCAAGTGAAAAAATTATTTAATATTATTTTTAACACTATCTCTTAATATGATCTTGTATAAAAATAATAATTTTATTTTATTATATTTTATACATTTTTCATTTCTAATATATATATTTCTTCATCCTAATCTATTTATATATGAACACAATGTTTAGTGTTCATATTTAAAGAAAATTTTTTAGGCTGATATGATGATCTTGTGGATGACTATTACCATGAAGAAGGGGCTCGGACTCATTCGCGTTGCCTCTATATATATGGTTTATACATTTTTTCACATATTATAACTTAAAATGTTTACATTTTAATTAGTATGATTTAATAAAATCTTGTTGTGAGGTTGAAGGTTAAATAACTAATTTTTAGTGAATATTTTTATGGTATTTTTTCACCATCAGTTGAATGTTGGATTTATGCTTGACGTAATTGTCTTTTAGGAAGTGATGTCATTTGGCACACTTCCCTTGGTGATTTAAAATTTTTGGCGCAAATTCATTTTTATTGTCTTCTGAGGAAGCTTCAATTTGTTTCGGAAGCGAAAACGCTCTTTGTTTTATTAATAAAATTGCGTTCAAGATAAGGATTTTCTCCTGGATTACTTTGGCTCAAAGCCCCCTGTATTCGTTTTTCGTTATCAGTTTTGTAGCCTTTTAACTAGTTTGTTAATCTTGTTTACCAGTAGAAGTGCAACCATATTTTCCATACAGAGATGAGATTTTCACAGACAATGGTATCATCATGAAAGATCCTAAAGTGATTGTTCCCAAATCCTTGCAACAAGGGTATATTACGAACTTGCATCATAGTCACCCAGTAACTGATTCTACCAAAAAAAAGGGTGAGAGGTCTAGTATTTTGGCCTTCTATGTCAATAGATATTGAGAAAGTTCATCTTGTTCAGTATATAATAGTGCAAAGCCACATGAACAAAAAGAACCAGCTCAGTTAAGCCAGCTTCCTGAACTACCTTGGTTGAGAGGAGCCACAGATATCTTTGAGTAGAATAGTTAACATTACTTGGTGTTAAAAGACTCTTATTCAAATTGGTTTGAGCTTGACCTACTTCCCAACCTAACTTTCAGTACTGTCATTAATAAGGTGATTAACTTTTTTTTCTGTCCATGGTAGTCTGCACAGTTATTTCTGACAATGGTGCACAGTTTACAAGTCAGCAGTTCAAGAAATTTAAAGAAGAGTGGGATTTTGTTCATATTACGAGTAGCCCGGAATACCCTCAGTCAAACAGCTTGGCTGAAACTGAAGTTCAAAGTGCAAAACAGCTGCTAGAGAATTCCAGACATGACAATACTGATGCTTTTTCTCAACTTGTTAAATCTCAGAAACATTCCTCCTGATAAGCATTTTGGTTCAACTGCCAAGAGACTTATGTCGAGACAAACAAGAACTACATTACCAATTAGCAGTAATTTGTTGGTTCCATGTGCTAAGAACAACAAAGCAGTAAAAACCCAACTGTTGAAAAAGCATTTGTCCCAGAAGTCTTACTATGATAAAATCAGCAAACCACTCAGTTCATTTAAAAAAGGCAAGATAGTGATGATGCAGAAGCCAAAAGATTTTGATTACATCGGATATGTGAAAAATTTGTGTCAAGAGCTGAGATCGTACATTGTGGAATCACAAGGAATGGAATTCATTACCAGTGTCCAAACCAGTGTTACATCATCTTGTTGGTGACAAAGACTCTAGTTCTCAGAGTCACATGTCCAATGTTCCTGTTCCAGAAAACATTCCATCAGCAATCCCCATTCCTGAGAAAATCCCTAAGAGTCCACAAGCAGAACATTCCCCAGTAACTGTCCCTGTTGCTAAACCCAGTCCTACCTATTATGTTACAAGATCAAATCACATCTCAAAACCTAGTACCAGATACACGGCAACCTGGACGTGACTGTTGTTTTCTTTATTAGTGTCTATATAATTGCATGCCTATTAAAATGTCATTGTTTATATGAGACAGCTCAGTAAAGAGTGAGGATGTAGATCAGAGTGTGTGATATACCTTTAAGAAGCTTTCCAATGAGCTAACAAGTGCATATAAGTACTGAGCATGTGCAAGCAAGAGTGCCATTTTGAGTGAGCAGCCAGAGTGAGAGCATGCAAGTATGTAGTTAGTTAGTTAGATAGTTCCATTTAAGTTCAATGGTCCTGCTATCCATCCTGATGTGTTTGTATACAATAAACTACTTAAACAAACACCCAAACCCCATCGTGTTCTTAATGCACATAAGATGAGCGACATGCGTGACATAAAATTAATCCCCAATGAGATAGATAACAGGTTATTAATTTTAAACTTGTATACCAAATTTATATCATCCTGTAAATTGTGTAATAAATTGAGTAAAAATTCAGTTTACTTAATCATTGTGTTTTAAGTAAGATTTCTGAGTCCTTTTGCATTCCTTATAAAATATTTCTGCATTTCCTCCAACATGCAGATACCCTTAAGAATATACATTATGGCCCTTATTATTGTTTCAAATAAAAGTGATAAGACTGAAGGTGTCTAGATGCTATTGTTCCCATGCAACATAAACTGCTTGTAATACTGTTAACATTAAAGGCAAAATTTAATGTTCTATCAGTTATCAGCCTAAGTGCCTAATTTAGTAAATGGAAGTTCTGAATATCAAAATGCATGATCAGTGAATTTTATTTTTTTTTTTTTTGCTGTTAAGCTGTATCTGGTTTCCACTGGCCCAGGTGTACAAAGTATGCGACACAAAGCATATAACATACTTTGTAGGTGTCAATGAGAAGTTACATTTGTAACTAAAAGTCTATTTTTTTAATGCATTTGTAAGTGAATTGATATGTTCACCGTGTTGGTCCCTCCAGGGATCTTCTTGATTGTAGACAGTTATTCTGCAAAGCCATGCATCTTTAATGCACTTAGGAAATGTTGACTTCTTACACTCCAGCCGAGAACAAAAGATACCTCATCCACCACCAAATAAAATGAAAACAGAGCATGTACCTTCATTTAAAAGGACTATACTTGAAATTATATACCCCACAGTTTATCTGATCATGCTATGAAGAATACCCTTCACTAGGTTTATTCTACCTTCTTGACTATTGTGGCGTTATGACATCAACCACACTGGCCACCTGTTAGAATTTGTAACTATTTGAAATGTCAAGACCTGCTAGAGCAAGTCCCAAAATGTGGAAACTAAAAGGCTAAAGTCTGAGTTGTCATTTCTTGCAATATTCCATTTTCTCCGAGGTATGGTGATCTCAGAGTTGGTGTTTATAAGTTTGGAGGGGGCTTGTCAAAGAGAAGTTTTAAGGAGAAGAGCAAGTTTTGACATTTGTTTTTTCTGTCTTTTTTTTTTTTTTTTTTTGGCTTCTGAGCACATTTCAGTAGAGAGCCATTAGAATGGCTACTCTGCACCTAGAATAAGTACCCAAAGAAGTGTACCCAGCAGAGTATTTCAAAACAGATGGTCCTAAACTACATGCTGGTACTGTACAAGCATCATAATGATGTTAGAGACATTACTAAAAGTAACCCGGTGATCCAGAATGGGAAAACGAAGTGCAGCTAGACATTTCATCTGGCATTACAGTGCAGATGTTATTAACCTGGATCAGATGTCTCTGTATTCTGTCCTTTTCTGTTGCACTGCAGAGAGATGTACACTGTGAAGTGTAACTTAGTCAAGTCCTAAAGAGCTTGGTAAACCCAGTATATCTTTTCCCAAATGTCTTCCTTGTCTAGCTAGCTAAGGAAGCAGGTATTTATATGGTGAGGTTCAGCTGAGATGGTGGGCTTTGCCCACAAGTAGGTATGAATGCATTCTATCATATATCAAGGTGCTTGCATGAAGGATCATCTACTTTTTTCCATTTGATGATGCAAACAGACGACTGGGATACTTCTTTCATCCCCCTGTATTAAGTCAAAGACGAAAAGGCTCTTTTGCTGGGATCTGCTCTACAAATATTCAGCTTTAGGTTTTTATGTTTTTAATAGCAAAAGGTAGGGTTGTTTCTGGAGATTCTAGTTTATCTACCCTCTTTCTGCCTATAAAACAGAAGCTGCCACTTCAGACAGTTCCTGCTTTAGTTCTGTGAGTCCTTTATCAGTTTTGAGAACATCCATTCTGAGAGGGGAAAGTTAAGTTCATTCAAGGAATAACTTCAAAGGGTGCACTACTTCTAAAAATGTACAAATCACAGAAGCTTTTACTTCTTTAAATGTATGTATTTATAATCTTTGTAATCATCAAACCTCCAACTCCTGTATCTAGTCAGCCCTTTCATTTTCCAAGATATGTATGCCTCATGGCACTTCATTCTAAGGGCAAGTGATGAGAGCTAGAAGTCACTGGTGATTACGAATTTTTCTAATTTACCCTATTTGCTTCTCTATGCATGTGTGCTTATATCACAAGGGGTTAGCATGCAAAATACATCTGCAGAAGTGTGCTTTCCACTGCTGCCACTTAGCCTTGCATCCTAGAAGGCAATGGCATATGTCTGTTAATCTCTAGTTTCCACCACAGACTGAAACTAGAGTCCACATTTTGTCCATGTGTCACTCAATCCTCCCATCTGACAGAAGAGCATAAGTGAACACAGAACACAGTTCCCTCCACTCCCTAGGCAGCTCATCCAGTGTCTGTGTCAATATCTGAACACAGGTCACCTGGATCATAGTCAGAGCTTTATGCCTATATGTCATAATTCTAACTTATCTTTCCAGATTTCTGTTTGTGGCCACCCATTTAAAAATCAGTTCTACATTGTAGTGCATCTTTTGGAATGCAACGTTAGGTGGTAAGAGATGAAGAATGTCAAGTCACAGTTTAACAAAATTATCATCCTGGCTCTGCATATAGCCATAGGAAATATCAAAAACTGTCAGTTGGTATTTGTAGGTGGTGTGCTAAAGTCCATAAAAGCCACATTGGTGGCTTCAGGGCAGAATACAACTATGGAACCTTACTGCAGAGCTTCAGATAAATGCAACCATTTGAACAGATAGCCAACCAGTCGTATAAATAATATAAATGTAATTAGATTGTTTTATCTGGTTGTTTTTTTAATGAACAAGCTTAGTTCAAGATCTTAACTCAGAGCAAAAAGTAGAAACCAAGTTTTCAATGCAAGAGCTTTACTGTACATTAATGCATTTCTGAGAACACTTTTAAATGTTTGGCAACTTATATGAATAGAGAATTTGTTATGCACAGAAAATTATAACTCTGATAAGCTAGTCATAATTTCCACCTTTATAAAATATACTTTCACCAGAACTTTGTAAGAAATTGGTTTTATGTAATGTGTGGGAAAAAACTCTTCCACATTAAGAAAGTACTATTATTATTATTACAACATTTCTTGTCAATATTCATAACATAGGAAAGAAATGATTTGCTCCTGTGGGGTCCAAGTAACTTTTCTCAAACTCCAGAACCATTAAATACAGGATGTGGTACTGTTTAAACAAATGTAGCTTTACCACAATCCCTAGTTTAAAGGTTACCACTAAAAAGTAAATACTGAAAGTACATGCTATTCACTAGAGCATATTAAAAGGCTTAGTTGTAGCTTATATTTTTGAGAAAGTATCAAAGGAAGCTTTATAGTTATACTGTGATAAATGTGTCGATAAAAATCACATACTAACAACAGCCTGCAGTGTGTGTGCGCGCACACACGTCTGTGTGTGTGTGTGTGTGTGTGTGTGTGTGTGTGTGTAAGTAATGTAAGATACATATATGTATAAGAAATCCATCAGGTATATTTCATATTTGTAATAAACTGTAATAAAAATGTTGTTATCCCTGCCAAGAACACATGCTGTTCTGACCATTAAATTAACATTTTACAGTAATAAAAGATGATGTCTTTCTGCTATCGTTCACTGACCTAGGGCTGCTTTTTATCAAATACAGTAACTCTTTAGGAATTTCAAAATCATGTTGTGTGAACAAAACCCAGATAGCTTAAATGTATTACTCTTGTGTTCTATAAGCTTGAGGATAAAACATCTGGCAAATAGTCTATCAAAATTAAGTGAAATAGAAATCTAATCTGTCATCAAAATGTACATTGTATGTTATTTCCAAGGAATAGAATATGAAAATATGCACACAGGAATAAACACATTTTCAGTTCTGGAGTAAGGACGTTGTAATAGACTACAAATTAAGTTCCTCATCCACCTGAAAAAGTCAGTTATTAACTGTATAAATGAGATTTATCAATGAAAACCAGTTGATTCAAAACCAGCATTTATTTATTCATTCAAGCATTCATCTATTTATTTGTTTATCTATCTGCCTTTCTATCTGTCTTTGATGACCAGGAAAGTCCGACTAGGCAAAACCCATTTTCAGCAGAGACCCAGGGAGAAAAGTTCCAGTAGTTAAAATACTTAAGACAAAATGATTTTTTTTACAAAGATACATTATGTAAATTGACATCTAGACAGAAGTAGGTATTCTATAGTGACACTATAAAAATATAAAACAAGTATTTCTTTTGTGGTGACATTATATATAATATTAAATTCCAAGTATAAAACATTTAGTATTGAAGCATTTCATGTGCAATATATGTGAGAGGCAGACATTGATTATGTTATAAAACATGAGTAAGGTGGGTCACGGTATAGATGCTTGGAATAAATAATATTGAAGTAAGGAGTGTGAAACATTAGTAGGGTGATAGTAGTTAAAGCTAGAAGAGGTTGAGAAGCTTTGTATAGATGATAAGTCAAGGCTAGTTGGGGTAAAAATACCAAGGTACTTGATGACATAGAACCTAGTTATGACATGGAGAGTATCTGAAAAAGATAGATAAAAGTGTGAAGGTTAGAAAGAAATTAAAATGTAAAGTGAGGATTAAGGCAGGAAGGAATTAAGGAGAAGTTGAAAGGTGTGCTGTACCGAGGCTGATAGAGATAATAAAGGGGTAGGGGATATGAGCTGACAAATAAGAGTGCAGTTACCCAGGTGAGGTGCATTGTACATGACAATATGTGGCTTAGTAGTTGTTTTGGTAAGGGCTTGAATGTGTTCTTCTTCTGTTCTAGGTATATTGGGCTGGTGTTCCAGAGTTGTGATACGTAACAGAGTATACTGAGTAATCTGCTGAGTTATTACAATTTGTTGAGATTAGTAGGACTTATTAGTTGAGCAAATGTTAATTTACTTCTTATGTATGCCAGCAAAAATATATTTACTTCCTAATATTTGTTACAAAATAAAAATCTTGATGTTGAATTGTACAGACTGTGTATTTATTATTTTTTTTTATTTATTCTGCAATAACAGTTCAATTGCATAGTATGTTCAAGCAAAACTGCTTGGCTGTCCATATAGCAAAATGAAGTTTACCAGTATAATTCATTTATGAATTAATTTATTACATGTAATAACTTTATCTGACACAAGGTTGTGGGAGCACAGATGTCATAGCAACCAACGATCATAAAGCAGAGAGCTAGTCCTAGATGGGCAGTATGTCTATCAAAGGATACATGCAAGCACTCAATACATGTCATTGGATGTGGAAGGAAACTGCATCATTTCGCAATACTCACACAGCTACAGGGAGAACACAAATATTGTGCATGGAAGGCAACCTTCCCAGGACCTTCAATGAAGAAGCATATATCAGACCAAAATGGAGAAAGAGCTTACATACTGATGTCATGCAGTGAATGGGCTAGAGTTGCCATGACTGTCAGTTCTGGACAAGAGGAGTCACTTTTTCCTGCAAATAAACCAATAAAACAATGGTTGTCCAATGAGACATAACCCATAAATTAACTCATTTGCTGGAACTGCTCCATCTTTCTTTACCAGTGGGACACGAGGCAGGCAAGGACATCACGGCTAAAATTTTCCCAGGTCACCAAACTCCTTCCGTTAACCCACTATCCTGTGTGTTGAACGTATGTGTGAGCACAAAGTCCCTTTACCCTTCTGGTCACTTCCAACTTCTTAATCATTAAGTTAAAGGTCAGTATTTTTATGTGTGTTTGCTTGACTTCCCCCTGCTGACATTTTCATTCTGTGCTGCTTTAAAAAAAGTGTTTTTCCCAGTATGTCACTCCTTATTTCTAAAAGAAGTTTTAGTAGCTATACATGAATAGTTTTAGAATTATGTAAGATAGCAGAGCTCCCTGTAATGTATTTTCAGAATCTCCCTCCATGTGGTATACTTTCCCCACATTGCACACAACCATTATTTCCCAGGCTGGTTCTCTGCCTACTCTGGTATAAGTAGAGTAATCCCAGTGTGTTGCCTAAGATTTTAGTCTGGTTAATGTTTCCAGTTTGCTGCTTGCCTGTACATAAATCGTGTTGGGTTCCTTATAGTTGTTCTAATTTAAACAGAACTCTTTGCTTATTATTGATCCTCTTACCTGTCCATTTCTGGTTTGATGTCTATGGGAGTCCCCTGTAAGTGTTTCTTTTGGAAATATGGAGTTAGTTTTTGTTTTTTAATTCTCTGCTGATCTGGTTCCCTCAGAACAACTCAAAGCTTTTGCATTTTCTTGTATTGTTTAGGAACCTTTATTTGTCCTACTTAGAGCTCTTTGTTTTTGTTACAAGTTGAGCAGAACCTGCGCACTGTATACCCTCTCACCAGTCTGTTTCTCACTTTAATGTAAGAGATCAAAACTTTGTCTCCCTTTTGGTCCTAATAGCTTTTTCTTTGGAAATAAGCTAATGTCTTCACCTTGGCTGATTCAGTTTTTATCGGTTTTGATCTTGGCAAAGGAGTATTTGTTGGTGCTTTAACTCTGCTAGCTAATTATGTTTCTTTCCTTAGACAGACTCTCTTATCCTTGTAAAAACACACCAAAAACTGCTGAAGCAGAAAAATCTGAAAAAAAACACACTCCAATGCCACGATTACACTATCCACATCTTTTACTGATGCTCCTAGTACCTCAGCTGTAATACCATCCAGGGAACAATTACATAAAATGGACCACATTCTTGTATTGTCCTTTTAATTACATAATTAACATTAAATGACATTGATTGACACAGTGAATTGATGAAGAATTCTGAATTCACAATTCATAAATAAACACCATTCATTACACCATAAAATGCAAGCATAATGTAATTTTATATGACTTTTCAGCTGTTTTAAATTTTTTCAATAGCAAGGAAAATTCCCACACATCATTAAGAAATCACCACCCTAATGCATAAATACAATTATGTTGTTAAATATATAACATTATTATGCAATGCACTTTATTTTTTAATCTAAAAATTGCAAAAGGGAGACAAATGCAAAGGAAACAGACCAGTACGCTGTTTTTTTAGACTACACATTTAAATCCAGCTCTTAGTTCAAGCCTCCAGGCCTTAAAGTTTTATAATTAATAATATACTTGGTCTCCATCCTTATCAGCATTTTCACCTACTCTGCCCCTTGTGTTAAATACGGTTTTGCCAAAACACTAAAACACAAACTATTTATCAAATGTTCATGTGCAGAATGGAAGTGTTGTGCAACAGGGTTGGTCCAATCTGCTGTTTTTGATGTCTCCCAAATGTTCCATAATTCTTCTCTTAACTGCTCTCTTAGTCTCCCCAATATACCATTTTATGGGTTCACAACCATATCCTATGATATATATTACTCCACAAGTATTACAGTTAAAAAATCAAGAGCTTTGTATCTCTTACGATTGATCAAAGTATCAGATATGTTTTTAACCCTGTTACACACCCGACATTTTCCACACGAAAAAGTTGCCACTCTCCTCACTACTGTTTGATTAACCCCCGAGTTCAATAGTTCCTTTAAATCGAGGAAATCTCCTGTGAGAAAAATCAATTCTCTCTGGAAAAATATTGCCCATACTTTCATCCTGTCTTATGATTGGCCAAAATCTATACACCACTTCCTGCAAAATGTCAATGAAAGGGGAAAACTTATTATCAAAAAACAAACTCTCTTCCAAAAACTCATCCGTTTGCTCTCTCATGTAATCCCCACCACCAACTTGTCTTTTATCTTTTGAACATGAATGGTGTGAGTATTCCTTACTTTCATCTCAGCTTCCTTTAAAACGCTAGCTCCATACCGCCTACTAGCCAATTTGTTCGTAACTTTAATGACCTCAGTATCTAACTGTGTCTTGTCAGAAGTATTGCTGCTAATGTGTTTATATTCTCCATATGGTAAAAAATTAATCAAGTGAGGGGGGTGCATGCTATCTGCACTTAAAAACGTATTGACTGCCGTTTCCTTGAAATAAGGTTTAAAACCAACCTTCTTGTCAGTCCCCACAAAAAATTCAATGTCCAAAAACTGCATAACTTTCCTATGAGTTATGTGTGTAAATTGTATCCCACATGCATTCAAGTGTAAATCTTCAATAAACTTTTCAAACTGACTCTCTTCATCCCTACAAATGAATATTAAATCATCTATATAATGTCTGAAGACCACCACATATTGGGAATAAAAACTATTATTATTATAGATGTATACGTTTTCAAACAATCCCCTGAAAATGATGGCATAAGATGAAGCAAATGATGCCCTCATGGCTATGACTGCTGCTTGCAAAAAATGTGATTTCTCAAACACAAAATGATTATGGGTGAGAGCAAATTCAGGTAGTTGTAATAAATAGCTGGACCTAGGGCCTTCTCCCATCATCCTAGCTATTGCTTTCAAACCCCACTTTCTATTTATATTTGTGTATAAAGATTTCACATCCACACTGGCCCAAAAAAAATCTTTTTGTCAATGCATGCCTCCAACAAGATCCGAAAACTCCTTCCCTTTATTGATATGTGAAGGAACCTTGCCTAAAAATGTCTTCAAATGAGCATCCAAAAATATACCTACATTCTGGAGCTAAGCACCCACTCCAGACACTATAGCCCTGCCAGGTGGATTCATGAGATCTTTATGGACCTTGGGACTCACAAAAAACTTTGCATTTTTAGGATTTTTGATATAAATCTTTTTAACATCTTGAAAAGAGAAAAAAGCCCCATATTTCCCCTCTTCCTAATAACTCCAGCAACATGTTATTATATTCCTCAGTGAGATTATATGATTGCTTTTGATATACACTCTCATCTTGCAATAATGTCTCAGCCATTTGATTATAACTCTGTCTTGACATGATGACCCAATTACCCCCTTTAAAAACAAAAGATAAGCGATGCTCCACACCGTAAAACTTGACTGAACAATTTATTTAAGACTATGATAGTGACAAAACAACAAACAGAAATACAGAGGGCAAGCGCTTTCAGCTATTAAAGCCTTCTTCAGATCCACATTCAAAAACCACTTAATAATAATATAAAGCTTCTATCAGCCAATGACAAATAATATGTAAATATCATGTTTTAGCCTAACCAATAAAGGTGATGCACGCCCCCCTTCCATAAAACAAATTGTCTATGTATCTTAAATACAGTTTCCATTTGTTGAGTAGGGACTATGCAGTAAAAACTTCCTTTCCCACATCAGCATAGTAATGTTTGCAAAAATGGGGTGCAAATAGCTCCCATTGCTATGCCTGATTTTTGGCAAATATACTGTCCCTCAAAATATACAAAGTTGTTTTTGAGTATAACTTCCATCAAGGTTACCTGTATGTAAACCTGATCATTACTGAACAGATTAGTGCCAAACAGGAATTCTTCAAACCACTCAATGCTAGTAGTGTGAGGTATAACATTAAAAAGATTAACAAAATCTACAGTAAGGAAAGTGTATGATGTATCAGTCAACTTTACTTAATTTTTTTAGAAAATCTCATGAATCTACACATATGTGAACATCTTCTTTTAGAACATCCTTCAGTACAAAATCAATGTATTTTCCTAAAGTGTGTATTTCTGATCACCTGGCATTCACAATTAACCTCAAAGGGGGGTCTCGTATATTCTTATGTATCTTCGGGATACCAAAGATACTTGGGACTTTTGGGTATTTGGTGTGCAAAAATTTAAACATATTGTGGCCTATCTGCCCTTGATCTTCGAGATCCTTGAAAATTAAGTCAATTTTGTGATATGAAACATTGACGTAATTATGCGACACTTCTTCATACATAGTAACATCTAAAAGGGAAACATTAATTTTATCATTATAATCTTGTCGTCCTATAATCACCACCCCACCCCCCGTATCAGGTTTCATCACCTGAAGTGATTTTTCTTTACATAGTTGTGTTAATAATGCCTTTTCCTGAACAGTCAAATTGTCCACTATCACTTTTGGGTTGCTACTAAGCATTGTCCTAAAGTCAAATTCACACAGTTTTTCAAAAAATATTAAAAAGTTTGCTGGAACAGGATTAAACACACTTTTTCTATGGAATGTAGAGGGATTTTCATTACAAACAATATAGTTAAACATTAACTTAAAGTTCAGATTTCTAACAAAGTTTTAAATCCAAAATCAAATCTACAACAGAAGAACACTTTCCAGGTACATAATTAAACCATTTGCTAAACAAATCAACAGCCACTGGGTCTAAGGGTCACATTGAAAAGTTATAAACAGTAAAGTCACCTGTAGAATTACACAAACAGATGGGATAATTTTCATTAGGTGCGAGAGTTCCACTCGTGTTCAGAATGTCATTTCCACAAGTTAATTCCACCTGGAATGATTTCTCCTCCATCCTTGTTTTTACTGCGGGTAAAGTTCGCCTTGAGATCTGTAATTCTGGAACAGCCTGTAGTTCACCACATGCTCCTGGTTGCGTATGTGTTCGGACCTCCTTGGTGGGTCCCGCCCCAAAGGGTCTTGGTTGGAAGAAGAGTTTCCCAGGTCTCACCTATCATTAAAAGATTGGTAATTTGAATCCAAATGAGGTGTAGAAGGATATTGATTGGGTGGAGGTTTGGTATAAGCTACGCCCTTGGTATACGCTTTCTGGTCTATTTTAGACTTAGTCTCTTTTCTAGTTTGTACATCTCTTACCACCTTGTCAATTTTGTCATACACACCCTTGTACATAGAAATGGAAGTGGAAAATTGTAAGTCTTCGTGGATGACTTTGTTTAACTTGATCAATCCATGTTGTAGCAACTGTATATTCCTCGAGTTGTGTTTTATCAATATGTACATCAATTCAAAACCTTACAGATCAAATAGTTCTAGAAGTTCACGGTGAAAGGGGAAATTAGGTACAAGGCCGGTAGGGTATTTCCATTGCCTTAACCCTTTTGGTAGTATTTTGTTCTTAATACATTCCATGAAATAAATATTTTCAGGTTGCAACTTTCTGTATTTAATGAGGTGGTTTTCAAACAGATTAACAGTCTGAAGAAAGGTATGGGTTATGTTGGTACTGTTAGAGTAATTGTGAAAACATAGTTCTTTGTTGAACCAAGACTGAAGACTAACATCTTGTTCAAAACCATAAGGTGAATGTCTAGTGTTAACACCCCCACCAGTGATCATAGTGGTGATAACTGGTTGCCCTGGAGGCGGTGTAGAATCAGAGGTAGAGTCAAGTAAAATGTTACCTCTGTTAACAGTTGTACTCTGCACCTCCTGGGAAAATTGCTGAATTAACTGGGTCAAAAGTCCAATATTCTCCACTGAATCTTCCACTAGTGTAAAAGTACATGGAATAGAAGTCCTCTTCTTGCTAGTTCAATTAAGACAGACAACACAATAAACTCAGAACCAAACGAGTGAAGACAAGTAACCCAGAAAACAGGATGAAGTGTCGCATAATTATGTCAATGTTTCATATCACAAAAGTGACTTAATTATGAAGGATCTTGAAGATCAAGGGCAGATAGGCCACGATATGTTTGAATTTTTGCACACCAAATACCCAAAAGTCCCAAGTATCTTTGGTATCCCAAAGATACATAAGAATATATAAGACCCCCCCCTTTGAGGATAATTGTGAACGCCAGGTGATCAGAAATACACACTTCAGGAAAATACATTGATTTTGTACTGAAGAATGTTCTAAAAGAAGAGGTTCACATATGCGTAGACTCATGGGATTTTCTAAAAAAATTAAGTAAAGTTGACTGTGTTACATCATACACTTTCCTTACTGTAGATGTTGTTAATTTTTTTAATGTCATACCTCACACTACTAGTATTGAGTGGTTTGAAGAATTCCTGTTTGGCACTATTCTGTTCAGTAATGATCAGGTTTACATACAGGTAACCTTGATGGAAGTTATACTCAAAACAACTTTGTATATTTTGAGGGACAGTATTTTTGCCAAAAATCAGGCATAGCAATGGGAGCTATTTGTGCCCCATTTTTGCGAACATTACTATGTTGATATGGGAAAGGAAGTTTTTACTGCATAGTCCCTACTTCAACAAATGGAAACTGTATTTAAGATACATAGATAATTTATTTATTTTTTTTTTAATGGAATGGGGACACATCACATGTAGAGGACATTTTTCTATTTATTAACAACACCAGAAAATTTTTAAGATTTACCCACACATATCATCCCGAGACAGTTCATTATTTAAACGTTTGTATCAAAAAGGAAAATGAGAGGCAGAAATTATTCAGCAATCTATATAGAAAACCAACCTATAGCAATAGCCTTTTACACTACCGTAGTAACCATCCTGAGCACGTAAACAAATGGATTGTGAAAGGCCAGTTTATACGACTGGTTATTATGGTTAGTGATGACCATGAAATGTTCAACCAATGTGACATGGTCTCCAACATGTTCATGACTAGGGATTACCCTGTTGACTTGGTAACTTCAATGTTTAGAGAAGTTAAACTTAAAAGGGAAAAGGGTGAAATGTTACCCCTAATGAATACAACTACACCTAATACAACAGGCATACATATACAAACTGATGGTATGAGTTACACTATACACAAAAAATATTCTTGTTCTTTTGTTTCCAAATTTTCCCTAGATCACGCCAGTATCTATGATATATTGGTGAAAAACTGGCAGATTTTTAATGGCCAGAATGACATTCTGGACAAACTGGGTTCCAGACCTCAAATAGTATACAAAAGAGGTACTACAATTAAAATTTACTGGAGAATAACAAGACAGCTTCACTCAAAAGAGACATTGTCGGCACTAAAAAAATTGGCTTTTGTTCACAGTGCTCTTATATCCTAAACAGTGAAGTAATAAAAATAAAGGGTAGTTATATCGGGCCCAATGGACACTAGTAATTCCTCTGGAGTGGTCTATGTTGCTAAATGTGTAGAATGCTCTAATTTCTATATAGGAAAGACCAAGAGAAGATTTAAAGAAGGAATTTATCAGCATTGTAGAGGCATCAGAAATACTCAAACTAAAAACGCCCTGTACAAACATGTGGAAAAATATCCAAACCACAGTTTCCTATTCTTTTTCATAGAAGGAGTTAATCAGCCCATGATCCACCCCTGGGATCTTTTTTTTCTTGAATTTCATGAACTATGTTGGCAAATCCACCTGAATGCTCAGGTGGAACCAGGTTTAAATGAAGGTTTAAGTATAGGAACTTTTTTGAAACTACGTTCATATGACATTTAGCTATTGTAAGTTTTATTGAAAGATTAAGGTATTACATTTAGCTGTTGGTATTGAGTGATGTAAAATACATATTTACTTTGAACAATGTAGTTTTTATCTTTAGGTTAGCATAGGTGGTTAGGTACGTCACCAGGTTTTAAATATTTAATTGTTTCTTCATTTGTATTGGCCAATTTGATCATGTGGTCTTAACAGACAGTTACATTTAATTGTATCTTTTGTTTTTTAAGTTATTCTGAAGAAGTCCTTTGATACAGTCAGACAAAAGCGCTAAATAAAGGGAGATTTTATCATACATGGAATGTTCATCCTGTTTTCTTGGTTACTTGTCTCCAATAGCCTGGTATCATAAAAAAGTGTAACCTCTTTCACCAGCAAATGCTCCAGTTGTTCATACCTGGCTAAGGACTCATCTCCTTCTTCATGGGACCAAGGGTCAAGAGATGCATATTTTTCATCCCTCTCCTTCCAAAACTCAATGAAGGTAAAAGGATTCTGCTCCAAATTTGAACCAGGTATTGTTGCAGAATTCACGGCTGCAGAAACAGACATCTCACAAAAACACACCAAAAACTGCTGAAGCAGAAAAATATGAAGAAAAAACACACTCCAGACCCATGATTGACACTATCCATTTCTTTTACTGATGCTCCTAGTACCTCGGCTGTAATGCCTTCAAGGAAGCAATTACATCAAATGGACAGCATTCTTATATAGTCCTTATAATTACATAATTAACATTAATTGGCACACTGAATTGATGAACAATCCTGAATATATAATTCTTAAATAAACACCATTCACTACCCCATAAAATGCAAGCATAATGTAATTTTATATGACTTTTCAGCTGTTTTAAACTTATTCAGTAGCAAAGAAAATCCTCTTACATCACTAAGAAATCACCATCCTAATGCATAAATACAATTATGTTGTTAAATTTTAAACATTATTATGCAATGCACTTTATTTTGTAATCTAAAAATTGAAAAAGGGAGACAAATGCAAAGGAAACAGACCAGTACGCTGTTTTTTTAGACTACACATTTAAATCCAGCTCTAAGTTCAAGCCTAAGGGCCTTAAAGTTTTATAATTAATAATATACTTGGTCTCCATTCTTAACAGCATTTTCACCTACTCTGTCCCCTGTGTTAAATATAGTTTTGCCAAAACACTAAAACACAAACTATTTACCAAACCCTCATGTGCAGAATGGAAGTGTTGTGCAACAGGGTTGGTCCAACCTGCTGTTTTTGATGTCTCCCAAATGTTCCATAATTCTTCTCTTAACTGCTCTCTTAGTCTCCCCAATATACCATTTTATGGGTTCACAACCATATCCTATGATATATATTACTCCACAAGTATTACAGTTAAAAAATCAAGAGCTTTGTATCTCTTACGATTGATCAAAGTATCAGATATGTTTTTAACCCTGTTACACACCCGACATTTTCCACAAGAAAAAGTTGCCACTCTCCTCACTACTGTTTGATTAATCCCCGAGTTCAATAGTTCCTTTAAATCGAGGAAATCTCCTGTGAGAAAAATCAATTCTCTCTGGAAAAATATTGCCCATACTTTCATCCTGTCTTATGATCGGCCAAAATCTATATACCACTTCCTTCAAAATGTCAGTGAAAGGGGAAAACCTATTATCAAAAAACAAACTCTCTTCCGATAACTCATCCCTTTTCTTTCTCATGTAATCCCCACCACCAACTTGTCTTCTACACTTTGAAGGAAGCTGAGATGAAAGCAAGGAATATTGACACCATAAACAGTTCATGCTCAAAGTGTTTTTCTTCTCATCTTTGTACCAAATTAAATGGAACTGGATCTGTCAGACTTACTAGCCCAGTTCTGGCTTCAGCTGAGAACTTGGCTCTGTTGGAGTCAGCACAATTAGGTTCATAGGTTGATACTAGGCTATCTGCCCTAGGCATTTATAAGCCTAGCCAGAGTATGTTTGGCTTTCACCACCCTTTTAGATTAGTTGATTGTGCCTCTGTATAGTAGGTCACAGAAGGTAGCCCTTTTAAGGTTTGTTTGCTGTACCTCTGTCAAGCAGTGACACAGAAGAGATCCCAGGGGTAAACTTATGATCTCCCATCCATTCGTCAAGATTTTTCTTGAAGAGGATCAGTGAGGGGCTCTGCCTGACATGGATTGGGATTTTGTTCCAGAGTGAGGGGAGCCTCTGGGATATGAATCTGTCCCTCCAGCATGTCCTATTTATTTCTGTGCTGAGGTTCAGGTCCCTGGAGTGTGTAGCTCTAAGGGATTTAGATTTCCTGAGGTGAAGCATGTCCATTAATTCTGGGTTGGACATGGCTTTATACGTCAGACACAGATCGCTTCTGAGTAGGCAGTATGCAACTGAGTAGAGCTGGAGTTTCTTTAGCCGAACTGCATAGGGCATCTGTTTGAGCCCCTTGATCCTCCTGGTGAGATACTTTTGGGGTCTTTCCAGTTGCTGAAGGTGTCGGGTAAGGTACATCCCAAACGGGGCATTGTACTCAATTATGGGCCTGATAAGTGATGAGTAGAGGGGCACAATGACCTCTCTTGATCTAGATGTGAACCCTTTCATGATAAGGTAGGCTATATAGAAGGTCTTTCTAACCACTTTGGCAATGTGATTGTCAAAGGAGAGATTGCTATCTACTTGGGTCCCCAAGTCACTAATTACTTCTTCCGTACTTAATGGATTACCACCTATGTGGTAATTTGTGGGCACTTTGTTTTTTCCAAAGGGGATGACTATGCACTTTTTGTCATTTAGCTTTAGGCCATGGCTCTGGCACCAGTTATCCGTCTCTGTGAGACCCTTTTGGAGGAAGCTTGTGTCAGTCGGAGAGTCGATTATAGCACCCAGTTTGCAGTCATCTGCGAACTTGGTCAGCCATAGTCCACCCGTGTTAGCCTGTACCTCGGAGAAATATATACCGAACAAGAGAGGCCCCAGGACTGAGCCTTGTGGGACACCACATGTAACTGGTTTAGAATCTGACATGGCACCTGCTATTCTGACCATGTGGGTTCTATCCCTGAGCCAGTTTGCAACCCATCTTGTGACATAGGGGTTGATATTTAAGCTGGTGAGCTTATTTATGATGCCTGAGTGGGGTATTGTGTCAAAGGCCTTTGTGAGGTCCAGGTAGGCTGTGTGGACTACCTTCCCTTCATCTATGGCTTTGGTAACTGTTTCAAAGAAGTCAACCATGTTCAAGAGGCAAGATCTGCCCTTAACAAAGCCGAATTGGGTAGGATCCAGTGTCTGGAGATTCCCAATGTCTTTGTTTATGATTTCCATGATGATACATTCCATAGCTTTGCAGACCAGGCTAGTCAGGCTTATAGGGCAATAGTTTCCAGGGTCTGCTGTGGCACCACCTTTGTGGAGTGGGACCACTGATGCTGTACACCATTCCTTGGGAACATATCCTGTAGTAAGACTGAGATTGAACAGTGACTTTATATGAGGGTTTAGTTCTTCTTGGAGCTCGTGTAAGACGCAGCCTGGGACACCGTCTGGTCCCATTGATGCTGTGTTTTTAGCTTTGGAGAGGGCAGCTCTCACCTGTACATCTGTGATCTCAGGAAGGCTACACTCTGTTGGGATAGACATTTGCTCTTTTGGGGGGGATGGGGGGGAGACGTTTGTACTGAACCTTTCTGCCAGGATGTTGGCAATGTCTGTGGGTTCAGTGAATTTTTTGTCATTTTGCACTAACTCAGAGCATATCTGGGAGTTGCCTCCCAGGTTTCTGACATAACTAAAGAAGGCATTGTGATTATCTTTAGTGTCTTGGGCAATTTTTCTTTCAAAGCTGGCCTTAGAAAATTTTATGAGGGATCGTAGTTTCTTGCTAGTACTGATCAGTAACGCCTTCCCTTTTTGGGATTTTGCTCTGTCATGTAGTAGGTTTCTCCTTCTGTTGTATAGCTTATTTATGGCCAGGGTCCACCAGACAGGTGAGTCTTGGTTTTATTTGGGATAGCATGATCCATGCATTCCTGTAGGTGTCCATAGAATGCTTTTGTAAAGGATTCTGCATTTTGGGCTGTATTGTCCACTGGCCCGGGGGCTTTGAAGGATTCCACCTCAGTTTTGAGAAGTGGGAAGTTTGCTTTTGAGAAGTTCTTCACCGTGGTTTCCTTGGCTAGGGGTGGGGACGGAATATGGATGTCCAGTGAGATTTGTTTATGGTCTGATCTTACCAATGAGGGGTATACCTCTGGTGTGGAACATAGAGATCCCATGTTGGTGATGACCAGATCCAGTATGTTTTCCCCTCTTGCGGGAGTGGTGACCAGTTGTTCCATAGCATTTGAGTTTATAAATTCTAGGAACCATTGGGCGAGGGTGTTTGGGCTTGAGTAGTTTTCCCAATCAATGTTTGGGTAGTTGAAGTCACCCAATATAATAGTGTTTGGAGAGAAATTCATATTCTCCAGTGTTCTCGGGAAAGCCGAGTGAGGTTCCTGTGTTTGGGAGGGTGGTCTGTAGCAGGTTACAAACTGAAAGGCAGTTTTACCCACTGTTAGTTGCACATCGATGGTCTCCGAAGCTTCGTGCAGTGCCACTAGCCTGGAGGTGTGGGTATCTTTGATAAATATGGATACTCCCCCTCCTTTTGTGGTTCGGTCTGAGTTTTGGGGCCGGAAAGCATGGTATGAAGTATAGCCTGGTAGTGCTGGGGTGCTCTCGGGAGCCTTGAACCAGGTTTCTGTTACTGCACAGATATCGATATTCTCCATACTGAGGAGAGTCTCGAGTGCATGCATCTTGAGGTTTAGACTTCTGGCATTGAGCAGCATTACCCTTAGTTTTTTTTCTTTGTGTTGTCTATGGGGGTGGGTTTGTCTTTTGAGCCTTGCCTAAAAAAGGCACTATGGGGGAGGCAAGAGCCTTAGCCAGTATTCAAAAACTGGTTAACAGTAAAACAGCATTCAAAAATTGGTGACAATTTCCTTTTTCCTGTTCTGTCCTCTGTTCCAAATTCAGATGCAGGATGCTGATGGGGTTGACACTATGCTGATGTCAACATTAAGATCTTTGGAGTCAGTCTTTCGTACGTTTCTACCTTCTTTTTGGGTCTAATGACTATATTGTTCCATCCTCACTGTCTAGACTATTGAGTCCCATGCAGTCTCTCACTTGTCAGGGCCAACTCAATGCAAGGTAGCTTTACTTCAGATAAACATTTTCCACAACTCATCTGCAGGGTTAAGCTGTCAGCATGGAGCCATTTTGGTCTCAACCTCATTGTTTCAACGCTGAACTCTTTGGCATTAAGAATCCCTGATTCTCTGGGATTTTCTTTGGCATTGGGTTTAGCACTGACCTCTCTTTGGAGTCAGCCTTCTTTGGGTACAGTAATCTTTATGTGCTGGAAACTATGTGACACCAAGGCAATTTTTTGGAGTCAAGCTCCTTACCACTGGTACATATTCTTTCAGCAAGACCGACTACCTTTGGCTCCATCATTGACTTTATTACTTTGTCTTTGTTCCAGAGTTGGCACTGTGGCAGTCTAAACAGAACTCCTCTGAGAGGCCTCTGATGCAAAAAATAGCAAACAGTCCTTTATTCTGTGTTGAGTGGAACTTATTTTAATGTTTGTTTCTTTCACCAGTCCAGTTTTGGCTTCAGTGTCAGCAGAGTTGTATCTTAGCCTGTGTCTTGGATACTACATAGTCAGTTTGTTTCCTTGGTCTAGTACTCAAACCCTTCGTAGGACCCCAGAACAATCCAAAGGCTCTTCCCTATCGGTCTTGAATGTATTAGAGATCTGTGTTCCTTAATCCTGCTAAGTCTATAGACACAGTTTTTTTTTTGTATTGAATTTACTATTTCTCTACGGAATTTGGTTCTGAGCTGAAAAAAATTGGTGCTGCATTTATGCTCTTATTGGCCCAGTTACAGCTGTTGTGCCAGAGACAAACATCTTTATTGCTGTTATCTTTTTATATTACTCCTAATGAAACATATTGTTTTGAGGGACGAGAATCCTGAGTAATTCCATAGTATTTACTTTTTAGGTATCTGTCTTTCCTCATTCAGCAGATTTTAAACAGATCCTTTCCTATCCTATCTATACAGTACAGAATTTAGCCTGTTTTCTTTTGTCTGGGTTCAGGACAGATGTGGTTTCAAGTCTCTATTCTATCCAGCCAGTCCATCAGTCAGTCAAGCCAAATACTTGTTTAGTTGTACGTGACAATGAAACTTATAGCATGTTGTCTCTCTTCAGACACACTTGTTTTCCCTTGCAGACACAGGTGTGTATTTCATGACCCATAAGTGAAGTTTGAAATTGCACTAGTAAGGTAGAATATAATTAGCTTTTTTCCTGTATAGCTTCTTTCTGGCAGATGTCTGCATTTATGATTTATAGTGGATTTATTTCCTGGCATATAGTTTTATCCTACATCTTTTATCCTCCTTCCTGTACTGAGCAGACGTTGGATCTATTCTGTTTGGTGTTTCCTGGTCTGGGTCAGATGCCACCAGCAGTTTATCCATGGACTCTTATTCTCATGCCTATCTAAATGTGGGGGGGGGGGGGGGGTCCAGCTACAGTTTTCAGCCTGTAGGGTCCAATAACTGCAAATATTTTCTGAAAAGGTCTGTGACATTGCTCTATTGCTCATAGGGTATCCTTATGAAAACATGTAATGAGGCATATACCATGAGGAAGACAGTCTCACTTAAAGTTCTAGACATTTTATCATAAAGCCAATTACTTTCATCCTTTAACTGAATACCTTGATTTCAATAAGAATGATCAATTCTATGAGCTGTTAATAAGGTTCATCCTGTTGTCTGGGGTTTGATTCCCTCAGACTCCATTTGCCTACTGTGCAACTCCAAGGAAGTCAGTTAACTAGATGGTTCTGTCAGGCCTCCACTGAAAATGGGCTTAGTTCAGTTACAAATCCTGTTAACATCTGTAGTCAATGGTACTCATTGAAGTAACAACATTAATGAGCTGCAACAGCATTAATTACCAACTCTGGTCCTAGCTGATGCCATCAATATTAAAACTGCATGTCTGTCTGTCTGTCGGTCTCTCTCTCTGTCCCTCTCCGTAAATAATGATAATCAGACTGGCACTGATGATAGATTTGTAATAACAGTAAGCAGTGTAAGGAAATTGAAACTGATGTTTAAAGGACAGCTACTGCCCCCCCCCCACCCCACCCCCCAAAAAAGTAAAGTAATAGATTTAGGGCCTGTCCAGGCCTGATCTACCCCATCTAATGAACTTCAAGCAGGCAAAATACCAAGAGAATGTTGTTTAATGTAATCATTCTGTTCAGAGTTTATGACTGAAATTTCTTTATGAGTGTAGATTGTCATGCTAGGTGCCAGGCTTTAGCAAGAACTTTAAAAATGAAGAACACAACAGAGACCAAAGCAGTTAAAGTGTGGATAAAAGCTGAATAAAAGGCATATAAAAATAGCACAGTAGAAACATATGTTATGAAGACGATAGAAGCACAAAGTCACATGACGGCCTTATATCATGGCCTCACTTCACATGTGATTTATTTAGACGTAGCTGAAGTATTTGATACTTAATCCACCCAGTTATTCTTATATCTATGAGGGATGCCTGTTTCGATTTATATATTACCAGGTGGATTAATTTAAGGTTATGTGGGAGATCGCACACCATAGTAATTCAGCGTAATCATTCAGAATATGTGTCAATTAAGAAAGGAATCCCACAGGGATCTCTCTTTCATCATCTGATTCTGTTCAACATAGTGTTCCACATAATGCAGTCAGGTGGTTATCAATGTATGTAGATTACTAAAAGCTGGGTTTTCTAATTTCCAATTAAGATTTTAGCAATATCACTAATTACATGAAAGAAATCAATGACTGGGCAAAATGAACTGGACTTCAGTTCAGTTGTGACAAATATGTTGTGTATTTTAGTAAACAAACAAACAAATGTACATCCTGTTGCTTTATCAACTGTAACATTCCAGATCATGGATTTGTTTAGGAACATGGGCATATTCACATGTAACAACCTCACTTTTGGTAAACATGTGGGTGTGATTTGATGTCAAGCAATGAAACAACTAGAACTAATGCTAAAAAAAGAATCTACCTTCTAGAGAGGATATTTATTTGGCAGGACTGTTACAAGGCATATACTAAGCCAGTCCTGGAGTATAAAAATGCCCATTCTTTATGAGGAACTGTCCACTCATTGCAATCAAAGAAAGGAAGTTTACTAAGAAAGAAATAAACTTCAATGGGAAATCAAAACAGAACCTGAAGTATTGCTACAATAGAGGTAAGGTAGTATGGAAATTTAAGGTATTTCAGGTCAAAACATTTCTGGAGAGTTTTAATATAAATCTATAGCAGCCTAATTACATACTAAAAAGCATGATGTGAAGATTTAAAAACACAACTTAGGCAATTATTTATTACAACTAAGATTTCAGAGTATTGAAAAAGGCTTCTTGCGTGTGTCAGGCAATCAAAAAATCTACATACTTTTAAGTAAATTTTTTTTTACTTGTAGATAAAATTTTGGCACCTTGGTAGGCCCTAGGTCATTTGATGCAGTAATAATGGAGTCAGTGTTCTTTTACAGTCTTTGAACGTAATGGTGTATACATACTTATGAACAACGCAGAATTAAAAAAGCACAGGTAAACCATATGAACACCTCACAGATTTATATGAGGCTGTGCAGTCATAGTAGTCCAAATAAAGTGGAGACCCAGGATATTCATTTCTTTATCTGCTCCAAGGCATACCAGGATAAAGCTTTGACAATGTCACAGGTGGCCCAGGTTCACATAGTGGCTTGTGCACCTGCAAAAGCTGGCAAATGGGGATGGGAGTGTGCAGCCACTGCCAGCTTGTCCATCTAGTGGTGTGGGTGATGGCTGCAGCTTGCCACATGGGTAACACATAGTGGGAACACCCGTTGTCTACCCCATGGAGCTTAAGTCTATTAGGTCTGTGCTGCTATGTGTTAGATGCTCTGTGAGCTGAGGGGAAATCAGCACGCAGAGGCATGCTTCTTGTTGGAATATAGTTATAGCGGAGCTCAAAAGAGACACTGCAGGGATGTGGGGCTCCACCATGGGAGAAGGTTGGCTGCAATGCAGGCTAGCAAAGTTTTTTGTGCCTCCTCATCCTTATGGCACTGCTACTGCTAAGTGCCCCTTGTCCACACTAGGTTTACCAGCCATTCCTGCCCATCAGATTTACTCCATAATCTGCTGGGATCATGAAACCAACAGGTGTCCTGGGGTTCTCAGACATCCACGCTCTACTGGGGGGATTTTTGGGGGTATGGTCTACCCAGTCCCCCACCTTGTAGTGTCTGCAGTTATATCCAAGGAGCAGGAGTGTTGTGACATATTGCCTCAGCTTCATAGCAGCTCAGCCATGTCCACACACCCATCTCTTCTTGGATCATGCCTCTTATTATGCAAAGTCCCCATCCACTACTAGGGATCGACACAGAAGACACTTACATCACAGTAGTCCTTCCCAGCATGGTAATTCCCCATCCATCTCTGCTGCTCCATCAATCTTCTAAACTGCTATCTGAACCCAGGTAAACTGGGCCACAGTCAGGGTTTTATCCCTGTGCACCACCAGAGAAGCAGGATTAACAAAGTTGGCCTACTCCTTACCACATGACAGTGCCATGAGTGGGTGAGCTCATGGGAGATTCCTGGGTGAGAATAAATGAGCTAAAGAGCTTTTTCCTGCTCTGGCATCCTCAGCTGCCATGACTGAGAATGAATGCACCTACTGGGTACAGCTAGAGCACCCATTGGACTTGGGCAATTGGGAATGAAAAATTAAAGAGCTCTATTTCTTTGAGCCAAGAAAATACTAAATCTACTTTCAAAAATGCTAGCACCTGAACACCTAAATAAACAAGATAAAAATGTTTTTTTTTTTAAAGAAAGCAACATACTAGAATATATGATCTTGTAACATAGGAAAAATATATAGATGCAAAGATATTGCTCTATAGAGAGATTAGAAAATAGATTTGAATGTTTGCAAAAGGTGGTAGTAACAACAAAGAGCTGATGCTTTAGATATGCTGATATTAGGAAGAGATGTTTGACAGAAATAGAAGAGCATATAAAAACAATGCCCTGTATGGTTTAATGATGGCAAAATGCATGAGAATAAAATGTATAGAGGATAAGTATAAAGGTCCTTTTGTGCAAAAAGATTTGTGTCTCATTTACAGAAAACAGTTAAATAGTTTACTGTACTCAAGGAAAACAAAAATATTTTAATCTAATTGTAAAACTGCATAGTGACATACTCGGGCTATGTAGAAGAAAGGAATTCTAAAAAGTAAAGGGGAACACACAGAAAGATCAAATGTCTTATTTATTTAAACTTTATTACACACATAAATTCCATGAACTTATGTCCCCAAAGGCAATTGAGGTGATAACCTGTGAGAACTTGCTGTCTCTAACCGAGTTTAACAAGCTGTAAAGATCCTGCTATAGTCTGTCAGATTAATGCAAGCAGCAGAGAATGCATTTTACCCTTATATCATTCTGAGGAGGATTATTCTGGAAACAGTCTCATGATGCATCAAACATCCCTGTCTGAATAAAAATGTGAGATATGTATCAGAACACAGCGTTGAATGGTTTGGTTTGATACAAGGTTAAACCCTGCCCAAAATAATATAACACATCGTGTTAGGCACCCATTCGTGGGTAATACAAGACTGAATCCTGCAATAGAACATATTACATATGCATGGTATGTAGTTACTAAGATAGTTACACGCAATATAAATATCAGCTTACACAATCAGTGACACTAAGCAAGTGACTTAACTATATAAATGCTTATACCAATGTAAAGTGTTTACTATTTCATGCAGTTTGTACCTTCTACACAAACGTGGAATATATTAAATCTGAGTACAGATTAACTATTTGGAATTGTATGTTCACTAGGGGTTAAGCTTGTTTGTTATGCTGACAGCTGCTTTAGGTTATTCATTCCTCAAATTTGCTCAACTGATATGAAGATGCGTAAAAATATCACTTGTATTATGCTTGATTGATTCATTCAGGCTTATTTTTCACTTTTCAGGCTTGTTTTTCACTTTAGATCTCCTGACATGATTATGAATCAAGAATAAATGCTTGAACACATTTTCAGTGCCATGAAAAAAATGTACTTTCTATAGTAGATTGTCAATCCAGACCACTTATGCTGTACCAGCTTGGAATGTGCCCCGACCAATGAAATATGTGGCTTACAAAGATAATAATGTCCTTTTTTACTTACAAGTTTGAACACCAAACTTTGGTTGTGTGTAATTCATCTGTTTATTTTCCAAATGTCTTCATTCTTTCCCCTTGAGAAGTGCTACTCATTAAATGTTTCACTTTCTAGATGCTATCTATTCAGCAGTGAGGTAAATAACCTCACAGATATTTGGGGAACAGTACAATTTATAAGAATAATAGCGATGAGCGTACAATGCCACGTTCACTTTTGGGTTTATCCTTTACGACAGGAAATTATACTTCAGCATGGAAAAAAGGGTCTGTGAAAGGGTGGATAGATGGATGCTGAAACTCATGAAGTTAAACTATATGTCAAAGACACTGAGCAGATTGAAAAGCAATCTACCTTCAGGACAAAGCACTGGGATACTAAACTTAAGAGGTGCAGTTCCAGACATGTCTTGTTTAATCTGGATATGTCTGGAGCACAACAGTCCCCGGACTCCCAAACTGACATTAATAGAAAGCTGTAGATTACCATGCCTATCTGCAGCAGAAGTAAGAATTGAGAGAGCAAGACTAAAACTCTAAGTGTGTATGTAAAATGTCCCATGCAGGGCATTCTGTAACAAGGCTTCCCTATACTAATGATGATCAGAATGTACAGGTATTTGCTTAATAAGGCTTGTAAAGCAATAACCCATGCAAATATATGTAGTTGTGTACCTGTATGTCTGTGCTGCTGGCTGCAATAGAGAAAACCATCCAGAAGCAATACATGCAGTGGGATATGTATGGTTAAGTATGGCCACTGCAAGATGAAAGTGCAAGGCATAGGATACTTTAAAGGAAAACTTGCTCCCCTCCAAAATATAACACTATACCCATGTGGTTATATATTCGTCGTATGCATTCCCCACATATAAGAAAAGAAATGCAGTTCTGATAGTGTGACAACAAAGTATTGCTTGTTTGAACATACTTCACTCACAAGGCTGTAATTCCAGGAGTATATTAGCATTTATTCTACTGAAGTTAATGAGACTGCTTTTAAAACAAACAAGCAAAAATACTATGTCAATTCAGTATCAAATGATAAAATAGTTTTTGGATTCAGTAAAGAAAAGACCTTTCTTTAGCACAGCAGACCTTAGTCAGGAGCTCTTGTTCACACAAAATTATCCACTAACAGACAGCTGTTGATGAGCTAAATCTTAACTTTTTTAGGTGCAATGTCAACCACTTAACTGCTTCTAATTCAGCTTTCAGTAAAATAAAACCGTCATCTTGCTTTCTGCAACTTTAAACAACTATCAGTAGATATAACATCCCCAATATAAATTAGTACAAGTTTTAAAATAACAAGCAGAAAGCACAGTCCCAGTTTCACATTCGCAAAACATTGTCCATTTTTTCATGCTTTTATATATTCAGAGAAGTCAAAGAAACATGGTCTTAACAGTAAATTTTCTTACTCAGTGCTTGTTTAGAAGTGAAGCACTTTTCTGACTTCTAGTCGCAGTGTTTAAAGATTTCCTAAACATATGACTTCAAGCAAAAGTAATATTTCTACTTCAGACCCAAGAAATGCCATACATTTCCTTCCCCAAAGCTGTTTGCTGTCAAGGGGCTAATAAGCACACTGTCTCCTTTAGAGTATACTCTGGACTGGTTTCTCCCTCACACAGCAATCTTGACTACAAACTTCTGTTTAACCTTTCTGCATTGCTATTTAAAAGGAGCCACCCCTACTAAAGCAAATTATTGCTGAAGCACAAGGTGTATTCTACACAGTATCACAATATACATCTGCAGCAAAAACATAAATGCAGCTATTATAGGACATACAACTGCCATTGTGCACATCTACATAGATGTGCAAGTCAAAATACATTAAAACTCACAGTTAGTGATGGGCATGAACATACAGTCTCATTCACAATAGTTCACAATTGTGAACACTGATTAACCTCCGGCACAGTCTCTCCCACAAATGTATACTTGTTTCCATTATTCAATGTCTGTATGCACTACAGCTATATGTTGCAATGCTTTCACATAGATTTGTGTCCCAAAACAATCTCTGTTGTTGACTGCATATGACCCCCATACCTTCTCCAAATACGATACCAACCTACCTTGCTGTATATGGTGTATTTATATGCTTACAGCAGTCCAAGACTATATAACGTGAATAATTTTCATGATATGTCTCAATCTCATCTTTCTGATGTACCTTTGGGATTGTCTGTGTAAGTTGACAATGATGTGCCTCAATGTCTGCGCTTTCAATGAAGCACCATTTCTCCATCATAGCTCACATGGTGATATCCACATAAGAAGACACGTATCTTTTCAAAGGAATGGTAGTGTTATACTACAACAGCCTTTTGAAATCTGTCTCAGTTTGTATTATAAAAATATAAAAAATATCATTCTTATTATATTTCATTTAGAAGATATGAAGAGGGAACATAGGGGCATTAGGACTGAGAATTTTGAGTATTGACAGGTAAACTTAAAGCCCCAGTACAAAATTACATCTGAATGTGGATTAATGAATACAGAGGGCAAAGCAGAAAAGGAATGAGAAAGTTATCCAAAATAAATCAAATGATATTTTAATTGTGTTATGGACACGTTAAACAGTGAAAGCCTGAAAATGTAGCCAACGCATGTTTAGTGAATAATGCAATACAGCATCACATAAAATTTAACGTACAGAAAAAATTTAAAGACAAAATATCAGCTAAAACAAACTAGCTATCCAGAATGGTGTACAACAGAGCAAAAGGCATAAGACACAGGTCACACTAAAATAACTTAACAACATAATGAAAATCAAATCAGCTAGAACTTTACTATCCAGCAGCAATGCATACAGTGAGACTGACACATCTGCTAAGGCCCACACAATCATTTACAAGAGACTTCATTGGACTGATTCAATACATGGCTAAAAATATGCATAAATAGACAAGAGTCTCACATCATATTTGAAATGAACCAATAAATTGGAATATACTGTCAGTATGATGGTTTCTTCTAAATTTTGTCTGAGAAGAAAGGGGTGACAGACTTGGCTTTCAATACATTATTCTGTGACTTGTATTCATAGTTAATGGTCTGCTCTGTGCCACTCTGTGGTTGCTGGGTTTGGTTGTTTTTTGTTATTTGGATGCTAGTAGGTTTCATTATTTTTTATTTGTATTTTTCATTATGCCCAATGCATTACCTATCCAAATCCAAAAGGGATCAGTTTTATGGATCATTTCTAACATGTCATGTGACTTTCTTTTCTATTTAATCATGCTTTTAACCATGCATTGAAGCCATCCAATGAAGTGTTGTATAACTTTCTTTTGTGAGATGAAAGTGGTAAGTGATTAATACTCTGCTGTGCAGCATTCTAGCATCATTTTGTTTGTCCTGGTTTTCCATTTGGCTATGTGGAGGTTTCATTTATTTTCATTAAAATATTAATTAACTAAATGAAATAAAATGTGAAAAATGTCAAACAGTCATCCAAAATGTTTTTTTAGAATAATAAGGTCATTAGTTAAAAAAATATTTTCTTTGTACATACAATGGCAAAAAACAGATCCTAGCTTATTTTATTTATTATTTATTTATTGATATTTGATTACCAGGAAAGTCCAACTGAGTAGGAACCCATTTTAAGTGGAGGCCTAGGGAAAAAAGGCTATAAAGTAGTACAAAATATTTTAGGAACAATAATTTTACAATCTTTAAAAATAATACAAAAGAAACTAACTGAAGTGTAAATAATTTTACCAAATTAGACATAATATGAAAACATTTGTTAAGAATAGATATGTTATAATGACAACTTCATATTTAGAGAAATTATTGCCTGTTTGTAGAGAAATTAACAATAAGTTAGTATCAAATAGCAATATGAAGTAAGTGAAAAGCATACTTCTTCTTCTTCCTCCTCCTCCTCCTCCTCCTCTCTCTCTCTCTCCCTCAAAATAATCACTAGCAATGTTCCATGATGACCCCTACAAACTGTCCAACTATATTGTGCCAGTTAACAGTATGCACTGCAATAAACAAATAGATAAACAAATAAATAAATAAACTATTATTGTCTCACTTGTTAAATGACAATTAAAGCACACTTTCTACTGAAGGAATGCGTCATATCCAGTAAAAAAAGGTAAAATCTGGTTCCAGCAATAGCTCATACACTCAGCTCACAGCACTACAGACAAAAGGATAACAAGGCCCACAGGCTGAGCAATAAACAGAAAACTGAAACAGCCAGTCAGAATGCCACTTGCTACTAGGCCAACAGCAATCTGGTAGATGGCACAGAAGATTAAGATGCCTTTAATGAGCTGCTTCCTGTGGACTAGGAGTCTGGGGTTTTGATTCCCTCAGCCTCTGTTGACAACTGCGTTACTCTGAGCAAGTCACTTAACCAGATAGTGTTCCTATAGAGTCTGGAAAAGGTCCATGGAGATCAGTGCTCTATCCCAGCAAATAAATGCAAACAGTAGCAGGTTACCCTCTCTCACAACATAATCACTGGCAATGTTCCTAGATGGCCCAAACCACTGCCACATTAAGATAGGCCCAGACAGCAGTAATCTAAACTTTAAACAAATTACCTTCACTTTCAAGGGAATCATTAGGGAATCATTAGGAAGCTCAAAACTGAATATGAACAAATCTTTTTAACTATGACAGGAGGTTAAGAAGCAATTCCAAACAATGCATGGCACAAGTCCAAAATAATATTGCTCACACTAACTGAAAAGAAATAGCAAATATCCTAACATATTTAGTGCAAATTTTAGCCAACTCACAATTATAGCCCTTTCATAGATTATACACACACCACTTTCAGTACTGTGGAAGAAGTTCTTTCACCTTCTCAAATGCTAAAAATATCTCATCCACGGGTCATGATAATATACCAGGTTGCCTGATTATCGGTGTGCCAAATATGGCTGGAGCACCTACTTAATTCATTTAATCTAAACCCCACTGGCTACATAACTAAGTCTGAAAAAACAGACATTGTAGTGCCATTACACAAGGGTGGCACAGTCTCAGACTCTGGTAACTATAGACTCATTAGTCTCACTAGCCTCATATGTAAAGCTGTGCAACAGATTATCTCAGGCTTCATTAAACTGGACATTGAAATTCTTATTAACACTGGACCATTATCAATTTGGCTTTGTTAACGGGAGGTCTTATTTCTTTAACCTCATTAATTTATTTGGAATAGTAATTGAAGCAGTGGGTAGTGGTTACAGAGTACATATAGCATAGCTGGACCTAGCCAAGGCCTTTGATCGTATTCCCCATGCAGGCATTATTGACAGACTTGTAAGTCTGAATATAAATACTTAGGTTGTGCAGTGCATGGCTAACTAGTTGTGTGACAGAACCCATGTAGTTAGAGTCTCAGGTGCCATTTCTGAAAGCAAATATGTTGCCAGTGGTGTAGTAAAGGGCTCAGTGGTTGCATCCTCCCACAAATGAAATCTATGCCTCAGAACTTCAGAACAAAAAAATCCTGGCCTATGGTTATCTAAGTTTGTAGATGACTGTAAACTCGATATTCTTATCCAATCTTTCACTGACTCAGTTACTCCAGCAGTGGATTAGACCATGTTAAACTGGTTCAGTGACAATGGTCTCAAACTAAATTGAAAAAAATGAAGCATAGTTCATACTGCTAAGAAAAACATTCTCACATATCAAATGGGTCACATACGCCTCCAAATAGCCCCTGTCATAAGACTTCTAGGTACTTTTGTTTGAGAATCCTTATCATTTGACCATCGTGTCTCTGCAGAAGTTCAGAAAGACTTCTGTCTGGTTCATCTAACTTCCAAATACATCTTCATTAGAACCTTAATTCCCATTTATTAGTATTTGATCAGAAACATCATTGAATATAATCCACTCTTTGTAATATATTGGTTTAAGGATATCATTTAACTTTGGAGATGTCAAACATTCATAAAGAAAAACATCAGTGGCCTTAAAAAAACCTTTGCTACAAGGAGAGACAGGCAGCCTTTTCTCCTATCCAGTCTCTTATAGATGTCTGTGTGGAGATTTCTGCTTAGCATTTCGAGACATGAAATATTCAACCCTCTTTAACTTCCTTTTCATTCACAAGAACTAACAAAACCTCAAATAGCCCATTAAAGAAGTTAAACCTTCCTCTATAGATAAATAAGACATATGAGTGTTGTGATAGATTCATAACATAAAACTCACCTGTGGAACAAACTTCTATTACATATCAAATAGAGGAGCTCTCCTGCTACCTTCAAGGTAAATCTAGATAATTGTATGGGTAGGCTTAGATTCTCCCCTTGCCTACCCTGTTTTGCTCTCCTTGAGGATGGTGAGAACTTTGAACAGAGATTTTTGCCTAGGCTTGGGTTCATAGGCTCATAGGTTTTATAAGTGTTTAGTAGGTTAATGGCCACAATGGCCTTTTTAAGCCTAGCCATGCATCCCAAATCTCTGACAAGTTCTGATACCCTTGATAAGTATAAGCATGGGCCTGGGAAATTAACCATTTACAGGTTTGTAATGGTCTGCTGAGTGGTTGACCAGTACTTGCCTATGAACCTGTAAGGCTAAATTAGTGAAATAATTAAATCTATTACAACAAAAATAATACAACATAATATATTATGTTGTATTAAATGCACTGTTTGACATATCCATCAAATAGTACCAGGTACAAAAATTCAAATGAAAAAGCATAACAAGTTTTAGTTCTTTGCCAGGAACAATTATTGCTATACACAGCACATATAATTATCTTAATGGGATCTGAAAATTCCTCTTTATTGAAATAATTACAGTCTCAACTAATAATTGTAAACATGGGAATAAAGTGATAATCTTCAAACAAGGGTATAGCTGTGTCAAAATACAGCTTGTGCACAGATTTGTGGATGACTTAAACTGAATGTTCTCAATGGAATTTATAATTTCTTCATTTGCACAGTATTTTACATGAATTTTGGGCGTGCCTTCAAAAGTGTACTTGTCAAATCTATGTCTTTCTAATAAGACTCTTTAAATGCAAGCAGATGAGTGTGTTTCTGGCATATTTCATTTATACCATTTTTAATATTAGTTTGTGAAACTTAAATTTGTGAACACCTATAATATAACTGCCTCTTTTATTGCTGTCATATGTCCTGCCAGATATAAAGGTTATATTAAATCACATCCAACTGTGATTTTTTTATAATATGCAGAGCATCAGTATAAAGGATTCTCTTTATAATTCAGCTTGAAATAATAAAAGCTAAGTCACCTTGCAGGATGTCAGAAAATGTGTAATGTGTCTTTTTTATATCAGGTCTTAGTACAGCTTACTTCAATCAATTTGCTGTTATTGCATCATGATTGCTTCCTTACACTGTACAAGTATTTTATAAGCCTTGCTCTTGCTAACCATTTTGTGCTTTTGAATTAATTTCTACTTCACTGAACTTTATTCATATTTACTTTAAAAACAAAATGAATTTTCCCTTACAAATGTTAAGCATTCCAATACTAGTATCCTCAATAATTTTCCATGAATTCGAACCATACATTTAGAATCTGTAGACCATGTTTTCATGTGATAGCTGTCAGGACAGACTGCTGTACTGTATGAGCAAATCTGGTGTGTGTGTGTGTGTGTGTGTGTATGTGTGTATGTGTGTGTGTGTGTATTTATTTTTGTTAATGAATATGGTTTTCTTGTTTTACTGCTGTACTATTTTGTTAAAAGATTTGTACCTTGATTTCAGATATGCTTATCTTCTGATTGAGTAAGAAAAGCGAAACTAAAGTCTTTCTATACTTTCTCTCCTAAGAAAGAAAACATTTTCAATTATCAGCATAAGTTGGCCAAATTTTCCTAGTGTTAACATCCATCCATTTCTCAGTGATATATGTTAACACCTTGGTCACTAAACCTGAAATCCAGTATTGTGAAGTCACATTATCAGGTTACACTGAAAGAAGCCAAACATTATGTTCCTCCAAGCATACTTTTAACTTGAAATACATCTTTATTTATCAAAGCTGATCCTTAATTATTTGAGAGGCATGATCTTTGAAACTAGTGATAGCGTACTTATTACTCTTTGTTACTTACTGTATATTACAAACAAGCATACAAAAGCTAAAAATAATGAAGTATGTTTTCTTGTGTGAAGTTTGCTCTTTGGTGTATACTAACAAATAATACCAGGTAACAGGATCTCGACATATGAAGCTTCAGCTCTGTATCTGGAACGATTATTGTCCTAGCCGGTACATATGGTCCTATTACAGCAATCTGAGAATGCTTTTTTAATGTAGTGATTACAAAGCCCAGTTAACAATTGTAAACAAGGAAGCAAAGTGGTTCACTTCAAGCGCAAGTACAACTGTGTTAAAATACTGGTTCTGCACTGATTTATGGATTACTTAAACTAAATGCCATCAGTGGTATTTAAAACTTCATTATTTATATAGTATTTTCCATGAATTACTGGCTCATCTTCAAGAATATTAAAAAAGTTGTAGATCTAATAAGTTTAAGAGTCTTTAAATGTAAGCAGATGGGCATGTTTCCTGCATGCTCATTTTCAAAGAAAGTTAATATTAGTTTGTGAAGCTTAAATCTGTAGACACCTACAATACAACTGCAATCCTTTATAACTATGGCACATGTCCTGACAAATCCTTATACATTTCTAAATGCTGTATCAAATCATATCCTTCTGTGAATTCTCCTATAATGTGCAAAGCATCAGCATTTAGGATCCTCTTTAGAATTCAAATTGAAATAGGGAAAGTTAATGTCTTCATAAAAGATGTCAAAAAATGGGCAATCTCTCTATTTTATAAATAGTACAGTTTGTTCCAGTTTATTTCAATCTATTTACTGTTATTACATCATGTTTGTTTCCTTACACGATGCAAGTATTTTATAAGGCTTGTTTTTCCTAGTTATTTTGTGTTTTTTCTCTTACAAATTTTAAATGTTCATAAAGTATGTACATTATTCTGTGTAAATATTCTGCGAAGACCAAAGAAAAATATATGGCTGTGAAAGAAAAAATGTCATTTATATGACTTTGATGAAATAATACAATACATTTTCTTACACTGTAAGGATAGAATGTTTTTTAGGCAGACTGTTCATACAATTTCTGTATTAAAAACAATTAAAAATATTTTATTGGATGATTATATTATTGTGGACAGCCAATGAATAGAATTGAGAGGGTATGTATGACTATAATATGGCATATTTGTAAAGGAATAACTGGGAAATGTTAAGAAAATAAAAAAAGAAGTTATGTGCTTACTATAATGCTCCATGTGAGTTGTTCATCTCACCTTCATTCTTATAGATGGATTCGGAGCCGATCCCTCGGCTCCGAGTCGGCCTACTACAAAACTCGAGGTCTTCAAATAGCTCGAGGCCAAGTCCCTATCCCATGATTCATCTAGAGTTACTTCAGATCTTGTTTGCTGTGTATAATAATAATACCATATATCATTCTATCACTCCATAAGATAAAGTATAGAAGGGTTGAGCAACCAGGAAGGATCCAGCATCTTGGCCTTCTAAAAACCCAGGAGGGAGTAGGAGGGAGGGAAGTAAGAATGAAGGCAAGATGAACAACTCACATGGAATGTTATGGTAAGTACATAACTTCTTTATGTGAAGTTGTTCTATCTCGCCGTTCATTCTTACAGATGGGTAGCATCCCAAGCACCATCTATCTCGGGTGGCTCACAGGAGTATGTTCTTCAGGACAGTAGACCCAAAAGGGGCTCTGTCCCTGGAGGCCCTGTCAACTTTGTAATGAGTGATAAAGGTATGAGATCTTGACCAAGTGGCTGCTTCACAAATGTTATCAATAGGAAGTCTGGCAGAAAAGGCAGAGGATGTAGAAACTGCTCTGGTTGAGTGAGCTTTAATTTTGTATTGTAAGGGCACATTGGCAGCTGAATAAGCAAATGTGATACAATCAGATAACCATTTAGACAGAGTTGTTTTAGCCACTGGCATATCTTTCCTGGAGTCTGAAAATGAAACAATAAGCTGTTCAGATTTCCTAAAATCTTTTGTTCTATCCAAGTAAAATCTGAGCTGTCTGTGAACATCAGGTTTATGCAGCATGTATTCTAGATTGTTGGAGTGACTGGGGAAGAAAACTGGAAAATCAATAATTTGGTTAAGATTAGTTTCAGTGCAAACCTAAAGCAAAAAGGAGGGGTTTGTTTGAAGTGAGAGACTGTCAGCATGGAAAGTCAAGTAAGGAGCCTTAATGGACAAGGCTTGAAGGTCTGACACTCTGCGAGCAGAAGTAATAGCTACTAAAAAGATAGTCTTTCATGACAAAAATTTGAGGTCACATGAGGAAGCTGGTTCAAATAGAGGAAGAATAATGTGGGAAAGCATAAAATTTAGATTCCATGGAGAATAGGGAGATTTCACACATGGCCTGAGATGAAAAGTCCCTTTGAGAAAGGCTTTGGATAATTTGTGTGACATAATATTCAATCCTTCGAATCCAAGATGAAAATTAGAAATGGCAGTAAGATGAACATGAGCAGTTGCTGCTGTAGCTCCTTTGCTGAAAATCATGGTCAAGAACTCTAAAATGGAGGCCTTAGGGGCTTGGTAAGGATCAATATTATTTTTAGAGGCCCATATAGAATTTTTTTCCCATTTGCTAAGGTATAGCTTCCACGTAGAAGATTTATAAGAGGACAAGAGAATTTTCTTAGTCTCATTGAAAGGTTAGGGAACCTGGCTATGATGGGAATTGGAGCAGCCAAGCTGTCAGCTTTAGGGACTGCAGAAAGGGATGAAGTTCCCCTGATGAGTGCATCAGAAGGTCTGGAACTGGGTCCAGAATCCAAAGGTCCTCCAAAAGATGAAGTCAAAGGAAGGGGAACCAAATCTGACAAGGCCAATGAGGGGCTATTAGAACTATGGTCCTTCCCAGAGTTTTTGCTTTCTGTAGAACCTTGGGTATCAACGGGATTGGTGGCAATGCATAGAGGAGACCGGAGGCCAATCGTGAATGAGTGTGTCCCTTGGGGCTTCTCCCAGAGGGGGAATCAGGGCAAAGTAGTTTCTGCATTTCATGTTCATGTGACTGGCAAAATGGTCGCAGCAAGGATGGCCCCACCTGCGGAATATCCTGTCTGCTATTTCTTTCTTGAGGGACCACTCATGGGGCAACAAAATTGCTCTGCTCAGCTTGTCTGCTATCACGCTGGATTTCCCCGAGATGTGCATTGGTAACAGAAAGCGCTGGGTGGATATAGCCCACTGCCATACTCTTAGGGCCTTGCGACAAAGGAGGTATGACCTAGTTCCTCCTTGTTTGTTCAAGTACCAGACCACTGACATGTTGTCTGTCTGAATAGCAATCATACCCAGAGGAAGAGAGTCCTGGAAGTACTCCATCTCCAAAAGTACTGCTCTCATCTCTAAGACACTGATATGCAGATGTGTCTCTTGATTGGTCCATGTGCCTTGGGCTGTCCTTCCCTGAAAATGCCCCTCCTCACCCTATCAGGGAAGCTTCCATGATCACTGTGGCCACTGGTGGGGGTAGAACAAAGGGACATCCTATCGTGACATGAAGTGAGGTCAACCACCACTGAAGATCCTTTTTGCAAGAGTTTGTGATCATTATCAGGTGAGACATGGGAAGCTCTTGGAAAGACCACTGAGTGAACAACAGCCATTGTAGTATCCGCATGTGCATACGACCCAACAGTATGGCCAGAATTGCAGCTGCCATCATACCTAAAAACTTTAGAACTTCTGATGCTGGAGCCTTCTTTTTGGATATTAGAATGTGGACCTGCTGACAGAGTAGTAAGTCTCTTTCTATTGGAAGTCTTAGCATGGTGGTGGTGGTGTCCAGTTCTGCTCTGATAAAAATGGTATGTTGTGATGGCGACAAGGTAGATTTTTCTGAGTTTATTGTAATGCCCAGCTGGCTGCAGAGTGACAGAATGGAGTCCCTGTCTTTAATGAGTTGATGCCTGGTGCTGGCGGTGAGGAGCCAATTGTCTAAGTACAGAAACACCTGGAATCCTAAATGTCTCAGGTGAGCCGTGACCACTGCCATACATTTGGTAAACACTCTGGGGGCTGTAGTGAGACCAAAGGGCAGGGCTCGAAACTGGTAATGATTGGCTCCCAGATGGAAGCACAGATGATCCCTGGATGGTCTGGCCATTTTTATGTGGTAGTATGCATCCTGGAAATCTATAGTGCACATCCAATTGTCTTTCCCTAAGAAGGGAAGTATCGACTGAAGTGAGAACATCTGAATCTTCTCTTTTTTGACAGATTTGTTTAGCCTGTTGAGGTCCAATATATGTCTCCAGTCCCGTGTCTTTTTTGGAACTAAAAAGAATCTTGAGTAAGTTCTGGATCCTGTCTGGTCTGCTGGGACTGGTTGGATGACTCTTTTTCTTAGCAACATTTGGACCTCTACTGTTGCCTGTTCCCTGTAAGTGGGTAGAATGTCTGGGATTTTTCTTGTCGGTGGGGGGGGGTGTGGTGAAAGTAATGAAGTATCCTCTGGAAATTATACTTTGTACCCAGTTGTCATTTGTTATTTTGAGCCAGGCGTCTGGATACAAAGATAAGTGACCCCCGATTGCCTCGAGAGTAGGACAGTCGGGCCTCCTTTCAGGAGCACTGGTAGGGCTTCCCAAAGAAGTGATTTCTGTCACCCTGGTTTTGCAGACCCCCTCTGCTGTGAGGGCAGCGTCTTCCATTATTGCCCCTTCCTCTACCCCTGGAGGGGATTCACCACATGTGTCCTGAAAGGCTCCTTGGGTTTTTTGGAACCACATTTTCCCTCCCCTTTGACCTTTGAGGTAGAGTCTGGTAGGGGTGGAAAAACAGACTCTGACGGCAGACAGAATCTTTCCTTCCTGCTCACACCTGGTCAAAGTTTCCTTAACTTTGGGCCCAAAAAGGGACGAGCCATCAAAAGGGGTATTCACAAAAGATGACTTGAAGGGGTCTGTGAAGGAACACAAGTGCATCCAAGAGTGTCTCCTAAGAGCAATTCCTGTACCCGCTGCCCTACTCTTTTCATCAGCTGCATACGAACTGAGGTGCATGGATGAGTTAACAATGGAGTTGAGGGTAGCAAGTTGGGAGGCAACTTTGTCTGAAGGTCCTGCAGCTACTGTACCCTGAAGAGTATCTCCCAGCTCTTTAAGGAGATCTCTTTGCAGTCTTGTGAAATGGGTTAGGTAGTTGAGCGAACGGAGTGCAAAAGTTGCTGAACTATAAGTGTGCTTCCCATATCTATCCATGATTGTGGAATCTCTGTTAGGTGGATGGATAGAAGAGGAAGTTTCTGAAATTTCCATTTTGGTGGCTGCCGCCACCACCATGGCATCAACTGGCACACCCTTGATCAGAAAGGATTTGTCTTGGGGAGCACAGATAAATTTATTAGGCCTCCTAGGGACAGGCTCCATGGTGTCTGGTGACTCCCACGCCCTTCGTGAGACCAGCTGCATCAGCTTATCAAAGGGCAGAGACACCCAAGAGGTGAAGGGCTGAGACCCAAAAGCCTTCAGGAGAACTGACTCATCTTCAGTAGGGTTTTTGGACTGCCAGTCACCCTCTGCCTAAGGATTTCTAGTATCTCAGTAAATGAGATATCTTCAGAGGGAGACCGTGGGGACACTTCTGATTCATCCAAGTCAGTATCAGATGTCAGGGACTCCTGTGGAGAGTCTATATGTTTCCTCTTACTGGGAATCTCATCAGTGGGAGCTTCTGGTGAGGTCTCGGCAGAGCATGGGCCACCCAATGGGGCTTCCTGAGGCTCTGGATCTCTATGCTTGGCCAGGATCTGTGAAGTAGAAGCAGACACAGGCGCTTTAGGGGAGGAAGACCTCAGACCGGAGGTTGAGGATATCTTAGGAGACATAACTCTCCTCATGGCTTTGAAGGCACCCCTGCTCCAATGCAAAGGGACTGACGGATCTGAGGAAACTGTCAATACCCCCAGCACTGGGACAGTGGGCTCCAAGCCAGAGGTAGGAGCTGAGTTCATCCGAGCTGAAGCCCCGAGAGGCAGAGTCGGAACCGACAAGTCGGTCCGACTATCCTCCCTGGACCCGACCAGAAAGTTTAGGCTCCTAGAGTCCTCAATCGGCACCGAGGATGTCAGAGTAAATGGAGCCGAAGACACTGGAGCAGGCGTTGGCTCCGAAGGCTCCACAATCAACAAGTCTGACTCCTCTGGCTCCAAAGGACCAGTATGGCTTGGAGGAGGAAGAGTTGTAGCTGGCATAAGGATCTTCAGCTCCGAAGCCACTTGGGTCAGAGCTGATAAAAATTTTGCAAAGGCTGGTGCCAGTAAAAGCTTCTGCACCACACGATCCACAGCCAGATCAGAAAGGCTAATAGCAGACCGAGATGAATGGATCAAAGGTGGTACCGACTGTAATAAAGGAGACTTAGGTATTTTGGATACCGGTTCCAGGACTGGGGACCAGCTCCGAAAAGATAAGATGGTCGGCTCCGATGTCTGTGGAGCCGACATCAAAGACCTTTTGGAATTTTTTGTCTCAGAAGTCTTAGAAGACTTTGAGGACTTGCTGGATCCATCTTGGTCACTCAAAGTTTCTTGGAAAGAGGGTTTCAGCACACCTCTATCTATCAACTTCCCCTTTCTCTCCTGGAGAACCCTGGAAGTGAAAGAATGGCATATGGAGCAACTATCTTGTAAATGTAATGCTCCTAAACAATACACACAGTTGACATGACTGTCAGTAACAGACATTTTTTGGCCACATTTGGGGCACTTTTTAAATCCTGACTTAAGATGTTTATCTTGGTCAGCCATATTTATCAAACAGTATTAAACAAAATTACTGTCAAACTGTCAAAAAGCCCTTAGAAAAATACAGGCTAAAGTCTCACACACACACACACACACACACACACACACACACACACACACACACACACACACACACACATGCATGCACGCACACACACACACACACACACACACACACACACACACACACACACACACACACACACACACACACACACACACACACACACACACACACACACACACACACACACACACACACACACACACACACACACACACACACACACACACACACACACAAGTATTTATCTAAACACAGATAAACTATTAATTTGGCAGAAATTACTGTCTAAAATCACATACTATTAAATGCTAAGCATACTCTAAGGATAGTAATAAAGATAGCTGCTATATCACACAGTAGACTAAACCTTATCTAAATTTTTCTAAACTGTGACAAAGGTCACAAACTAAGCACACTCTAATCTATGAACAAGATAGCAGTGACAGAAAAGTCACTGATAAACACACTTTAAACTAGGCCTAGAAAAAAGAGGCCAACTAGAAATTTTATGAAAGCACACCAAGGGAAATGGAAATAGACTATAAAGCTACAAGAGTTTATAAAAATATCTAAAACTACTAATAATCAAAGTTGTCAATATAATAAGAGAAATATTTGTAAAAGTAAGGTTTTACTGGTCCAGGCAAGTGAGAACCTCCAATCTGTTCCAGCGGCAAACTAGATCTGAGGTAACTCTAGGTGCATCGTGGGATTGTAGTAGGCCGACTCAGAGCCGAGGGATCAGCTCCGAACCCATCTGTAAGAATGAATGGCGAGATAGAACAACTTAACATCTGTGGTTACAAATTAAGGTTTGGGGACTGGTGCATAAGTCATTTAATTCTCCTTATATTCTGTTATATATATTATTTTTTTCTTTTGGAATTATAGTTGTACTTATTTGCAAGCAGATTTTTTGTATATCTGTTTTTTTTTTTTTTTTGCAAAATAAATAGTCCCTACTGTTTTTGATAAATATATTTTTACATCCACTTGAGCTACCAACAAGTAAGGGAGATGGACCTTGGTTTATCATCTCATCTGAAGAACAGCACACTTAGGAATGCAGCATTCCCTGTTAGGCTGCACTGCAGTGTTAGTACTGGAAATGAACCCAATTATCTGTTGTAGGAAGAGAATGCACAATCTTCTGATTCCATCAAAGTCAAATATGCTACTTCCTGAGACACTGACACTGATACTCCTTCACCTGCTGCACAGAGACCATATGAAGGGCCTGATAGATTAGTGTGAGACCCATCTTTACAAAACCAATATCTGATAACAGCTTCCAAGCATTTTGAGTAATGCAATTGTAATCATGTAGTCTGGACAGCAGTACAGGCACAAATCTAGTGACTCGTGGAAGCACCTCCCAGATGTTTTCCACTAGTGAGAAGAAGGGGCTAGTGAGAGGGTGTCACCTTATTACTAGGAGCATTGTCTTCTTCATATACTCTATGCATTAGTTTTAACACCTATAGCTGTGATAACTTTCTGTTTTCTTGGATGTGCAGAATTGATTACTGTTTGTTTTATGTGTTCCTCAAACCCAGGAAATAGAGTATAATAGGATGGCCCATCATGGGAGGTCAGACAGGCCCTCCAGATGGTAAGTATATAGTGTACTGGTGGCAGCAGACCTCTCAACCAATCGGGGACAAATTTCAACAGAATCAGGGACAAGTCAAGAAAAAAATCAGTGACAATCAGGGACACTTTTAAAATATTAGTGCTATTAACTTGAAACATTGACAGAATCAGAGCATATGAATTAATACACAGTTTCTGAAGTAAAAGAAGTCTATAACTCTTAATTATTGTCATTATTCATTGTGTAATTCACCACCTTTCCTCCAAAAGTCACTAGTTTTAGGAGGGATTAAGAGAGACAGAGCTAAAGTTTGAGTCAAAATCAGGGATGTCCCTGAAAATCAGGGACAGTTGAGAGGTATGTGGCAGTAATGTATTATTTTAATAAAAAATAACACACATTCTGAATACACACACACAATATGACAAACAGCAATTCATGTTAATCAAAACAGTTTATGATAAAAAGTACAAACTTCATCTTGGGATGATAATATCTCAGATAATCATTCTGACAAGCCTGCAATCTTTTTTTTTGCTTTTCAACTACAGTTAGAACCTCAGCAATTAACAGAAAACATGATACAATTATCCTTAACTTAAAGTTAAAATCAAATTCAGTCATGGAATAACTCTCCTTATATTTTACTCAGGGAAACCATGATGCAGTAAAAGAAATTATTATGAAAGCAAACTGAGACAACATTCTTAGCGACCCAAATAAATCTACTCAGAATACTATGAATGCATTTTTATTTTATTTAACTGGCTAAATCCAACTAGAGTTAACTGCCTCCTTTTTTGGGAAACCAGGATAAATTAATGCATGATTATCTGAAACTGATATGAATAACTATGGGCCAGATTCCGAAAGACTTGCTTTTAGTAAAAGTGACTGACTTCAGTGTAAGCTTGCCCGATTCTAAAAGACTTGCTCTTGGAATAAGTGACTTACTCAGGTGTAAGCCCCATCTATAAAAGTAGGCTTACATTAAGGGCCAGATTCCAAAAAGATCTGTTCTCAGTGTAAGTGATTTACTCCAGTATACTCCAAACCATTAGGATTGCAATATGTCATAAATGATATGAGTTACAAAAAACAAAAATGAAACAGAGAAACAAATACATACATAAATAAAGGTTCTTTGTTAGACATTGATGTTAGTATCAAAGTTGAATCTATTCCTGCTGCTTTTATAATGCAGATTTATGAAAGAAAATTCTATTTTATTTACCAAATAATTTCAGTGTTATGTTAAAATAATTGGCCATATTTCTGAAATCTTACAGGATAGATCCATGGAATCAGTATGCAAATTGTTCATCTGTCCAGAAGCTTTCTAATGATGCATAATGTGAGTAAGTAATCTACTTCTGTTTTGTGATATTGTACAATTTAAGTAACATTCATTCTCCCATCAGGGTTTAATGTACAGTTCGCCCTTTCTCTAATGTCATTTTTTTCTCAAACCAGCTGATGGCATAATCTGTCCCAACAAGTCAGAAAAGCATTAAATTTTACATTGTTCATGTAAATATGAAAAATGTCATATTTATATGACTAATGTAAATATGGAAAATGTCATATTTTTCATAGCTTTCTGCAAATGACCCTTACTAACATTAGCACTGTACATTACATTGTGCATTCTTAGCAAATCATGTCAGCTTCTAGATTCCACCTTGCTGCCTTAGTTGTACATAGGAAAACATCGATATCTGTGCAGTAACGGAGACCTGGTTCAAGGCTCCAGAGAGCACCCCTGCAATACCAGGCTACAACTCTTACCACACTTTTCGGCCAGCAAACCAGGACCAAAAGACTAAAGGTGGAGGAGTGTCAATATTCACCATGGATATTCACACCACCAGGCTAGTTGCCCAATACAATGCCTCTGAAATTCTCCAGGTGCAACTAACACTAGGTAAGACTGCAATCCAAATTGTAGCTTGCTACAGATCCCCCACCATACCCCAAGATTCTCACTACACCTTTCTAAACATACTGGAAAATATTAAGATAAAACCAAACATCCTAATACTGGGTGATTTTAACTACCCTGCCGTTAACTGGCAAAACTACTAATGTAACAACACCTTTGCTCAACGGTTCTTGGAATTCATAAAATCCAACGCCCTGGATCAACTAATCCATAGTCCCACCAGGGGCTCCAATATTGTAGACCTGGTCATTACCAACATGGGAAATCGATGCTCCACACCTATGGTCACCCCCTCGTTAGTCAGGTCTGACCATAAGCTAATCACCCTTAACATCCATATCCCACCCCCACCCCCCCAGTAAGGAAACCTCCATAAAAAACTTCTCCAAAGCCAACTTCATGCTACCCAAGTCAGAAGCGAAAAACGTCATGACACCCATGCAGATGGGAACTGAAAGTTCAACTGCTGAATCCTACACTAAGGCACTGTACAAGCACATCCACTCATGCATGAATTGTGCCATCCCAAATAGAACCAAGATGCTCTCATCCAAAAAAAAGGAAGCCAATCTGGTGGTCCCCTGCCATAAACAAACTTTACAATAAAAGGAAGAAACTGTTGCAGAAAAGAGGAAAATCCCAGGATGCAAAAAACTCCCTTACCAGCCTCAGTAAGAAACTGAGATCCCTCATAAAATCCTCCAAAGCTAGTTATGAAAATAAAATTGCCAAAGATTCCAAGACAACCACAAGGCATTCTATAACTATGTCAAGAATCTAAATGGTAATGCTCAGATCTGCTCTGAGCTAAAACAAAATGGCATTAAATATACTAATCTTAAGGATATTGCCAATATCCTGGCAGATCAATTCAGTGCCAACTTCACCCCCCTCTCACCCCCTAAATGGCCAATCTCAATACCGGAAGATTGTCAAATTCTGGTAATAACGGCCACACAGGTAAAAAATGCACTCTCCAAAGCTAAGAATACAGCATCCATGGGACCAGATGACATCCCAGGCTGTGTACTATATGAACTACAATATGAACTGGCACCTCGCCTAAGTGTCATGTTTAATCATAGCCTCACCTCAGGTTTCATCCCCACTGAATTGTGCAGAGCTTCAGTTATCCCACTCCACAAGGGGGGATCCACCTTGGATCCTGGAAACTACCATCCCATCAGTCTGCCAAGCCTTATCTGCAAGGCCATGGAGCGTATTATCATGGAACTTATAAACAAAGACATTGGAAACCTTCAAACACTGCACCCCACCCAGTTTGGGTTTGTGAAGGGCTGATCCTGTCTCCTGATTGACTTCTTCCAATCAGTCTCCAGAGCCATGGACAAGGGTAAGGTGGTCCACACAGCCTATCTAGACCTTGCCAAGGCCTTTGACACCATCCCCCACTCTGGATTTATAGATAAACTTACTAAGCTGGGCATTAATCCCTGTGTCACCCAATGGGTTGCTAAATGGCTTACTGATAGAACCCACACTGTAAAAGTAGCCGACTCCAAATCCAGCTCCAGACAAGTGACAAGTGGAGTACCTCAGGGTTCAGTCCTGGGACCGCTCTTGTTTGGCATCTACTTCTCTGAAGTGCAGGCCAACACTAAGGGACTCTGACTAACAAAGTTCGCAGATGACTGCAAACTGGGAGCCATTATTGAATCCCCAAATGATGTGCATACTCTACAAAAGGGCCTTACAGAAACAGATGCTTGGTGCCAGAGCCATGGACTCAAGCTCAATGCCAAGAAATGTATAGTTATCCCCTTTGTGAAAAAAACATGTATCCATGAATTACCATATAGGTGGCAGTACACTAAAGACTGAAGGTGTGATAAGAGTCTTAGGGACACAGGTGGACAGTGGTCTCACTTTCAATAACCACATCTCCACAAAAGTCAGGAAATCCCTCTATGTGGCACACCTCATCACTAAGGGCTTTTCATCCAGAAAAAAGGAGGTCATTGTCCCACTGCACTCATCCCTCATTAGACCTATTATAGAATACAATGCCCCATTTGGTATGTACCTCTCAAGACATCTGCAACAACTGGAAAGGCCGCAGAAATACCTCACTAAAAGAATCACAGACCTAAAGCAGACGCCCTATGCTGACCACCTTAAACTCCAGCAATACTCTGTCGCATATCATCTACTCAGAGGCGATCTCTGCTTAACATACAAGGCCATGTCAAACCCAGAGCTCTTGGACATGCTACACTTAAAGAAATCCCAATCCCTCAGAGTCACACACTCCAGGGATCTAAACCTTGTCATCACAATAAACAAAACATGCTGGAGGGATAGGTTCCTGACCCAGAGACTCCCCAGACTCTGGAACAGATTGCCCATACATGTCAAGCAGAGTGCCTCTTTGGCCCTCTTCAAAAGGAACCTTGACGATTGGATGGGAGAAAGGAAATTCACCCCGGGGATCACGTCAGTCGCCCTGCTAGACAGGGGTCCAGGGAAGTAAATAGTGTGGGAAGAAATAGCCAGGGAATTGTTATTGCTAGGCTTGTATAGGCCCTAGGGCTGATAGCCTAGTACCAACATATGAACCTATGAACCTATAATCTGTATCTGTGTCAGCACTTCATAAACTAAAAAAACATTAACTAGTATACTCATTTCAGGTGAGTAGGAAAGTCTACTGTTAAGTCAGATATACTCTTACCTGCTACAGAGGATCTCTGCTTTGCAGATGACTATACTCTTCTAGGAAACACTGAGGTAAAAGCACAATCAGTACTTACATAGTTCAGTTTGGGAAAACACTGCTTAAACAGCAGGACACAAGTCATGGTTGGGGATTATCTGTAGTTCTTGTTAGGGTTTATCAGTGATGTCCCATAATGATTTGTCCAGGGATTATTCCATTTTGGACTATTCTTTTATGACACAAAAGTAGGAAGTTGATTTTGTACAACAAAATATGATGAATACTGAAAATTACATCAAAAAAAACATAGCAAAGTGCTACAAGATGGTCTACAACAGACAAACGTACCACAATAGTAACAAATTCATTTTTTTAAATATCAGTAAATATAGCACCATAAAATTTATTTTATTTGTATTGTTTTTTGGGGTAGAGCCCTGATTTCTATCAACATTTTTCAGACTTATCCTGTGAGCAGTCTCTGGTTAAGTGTCACACAATTAGGCAATGGGGCTGAGGGAATCAAACTTGAATTATCAAAAATATAAGTTTGTTATTCATTATCTGTCTCCTTAATCCAAAGCTGTGAAATCAGGAATCCAATGTCTATCCCAATAATCAAAGGATTCAGAGATAGCATTTTCCTGAGCTAGGTGCCTCCTCATCACAGCACATACATACAAACATTCACTTGACATTCATACCTACCAGTAACACAGATTGCCAATTCACCTTTGAAACATTTTGGGGATATGGGATGAATCCAGAGTACCCAGTGGGACAGTTTTGCATACCCTACACAGAAAGCACACAGTAAGACAACTAAACTAGTGAATGAAGTCCTGTAAGATAGCAGTTACAGCCATTGCACTATTGTGCTACCCAAGGACATAAATTATTACTGCCAAACAAATGGATAGATCATGAACATGTCATTGTCATTAAAGATCAAGGGACAATGGTAGACATCAGCTTAGTTCTGGAAAAGGAGAAAGGCATGATCTGTAGCCCATCTAATTCTAAATAGTGTGTCTAATCACTTCATTAAGATCATTTTATCACTTTATAACCTATTGACAAAATCCATTATTGGATACAGTCTGCTTTGTTAGCCGTTCACTTGAAACCATTGGAAAAAAAGTATTATACTTAGAAAAAAAAATTGAAATGCTCATAGAACTTGTAATATATTTTGTTTCATCACAGGATATTTACAAGTAAATTCTCTGTGGTCTAATCTATGAACCTATGAACCTATAAGTACAATTTTGCACTTGCATTGCTTATTCTTATTATACTGGGAAGGTTTACTGTGATATTTATTGTTTTTATGCACTTCTTTACAGTTTTAAAGTTGTTTTTCAAACTGCTGTAAGGGCTGCAATTCTGCACTGAAATTCATTGTATTTAGTGATTTGTTAGTTAGTTTCAGGCATCTGGTTCTGGTTCCTTAGCACCCAGGCTCCAAAGCAGTCATTTTACATTAAGAGGACCAAAGACGTTTTCACTCTTGTGGCAGGAGAGGGATGATTTCACCTAAATGAGCTGAGAATTGTTGGTAGGAAGCTCATTGTGTGCTTACCTCAAGTTTTACATTAATAATGCCCTGAGTGTATATATGCCTTGTGTTTACATGAAGCTGCCCTTTGGGCAGCGGCAGTTAGTAACACCTTGTATATACAGAATCTCTACAAGTTGAAATATCCCTGTAAAAAACATTCTGAACTTTGCCTCAGTTCCATGTTACTCATGGAGCAACTAGTTTGCATGGTGAGCAACATTACACTTTGAATTAGGACTATTTAGGTCTACATTACCTTATAATTGCACCCAGGACTATCACTGCACAGACATCTGGTTTGTACATTGGGCAGCATTGCTGGCTAGGTTAACTGCAGATTACATCAAGTAAGCATCCACCTTTCATCTAGTTACAAACACTCTCCACTCCTATCCCTTACAAAGTATACAGCAGGACCTGCCAGTATGGTTGGGCACTTTCCTACCATCTGTGTACCTAGCTTGGTGGACATGGGCATCCTGAGGCAATGTAGCAATTCCCAATTGTACACTGATAACCACTTAATTCTCAAACAGACAAATACAGTATGTGAGCAATGTAGTTACACATTGCAACTGGAGAGTGGAATCTCAAATGCAGAAATAAAAAACAGCAAACAGGTTGTCAATGTTTCACACACACCATTCATTGCATCCACAAAGGACCACTCAAATAGACCCCCATACGTGGAGGTGCTCACATGTAACTTTCCCATACCTCTTAACCTAGAAACATCAGAATTTTGGACAAAGGCCCATGAAAATAGGTGCAAATCGGTACACTGGTTAACATAAAATTTACATGCATAATTATGTAACTCCGCCCACTTCGATGGAATTGTGGGATATCAATTTCAAATACAAGAGTCCCGATGCAGTCATTCCAATGTCCCATTACTTAGATATTGCTCCCCATTTATCATAAACACTGTAATGTGCATATTGCTTTACTTCTACAATGATTACTTGGATTTCTTTAAAACTTTTATTTTAAATTTTATAGTACAAACACTAATAGCTATCTGCTAAACAAAGCAACACAGCCTCACAATGAAAATAGACTCAGCATTAAAACTTCTCCGCCCTTGAAACTCCTATTCATTGAAACAGAATTGAAACCCACATTCAAAGAAAATGTATCTGGCTAGTAGCGGATAAAGATTACCTTTGGGCTGCTTTCAAATAATAGGCCCCTTGCACATGAAACATACATGTGTTCTTTGATACACCTTCCTGACTATATTAAATTATATTCCTTGTATAATACAGCACCCTTATTAGATTGTGTTTTAAATTTATTGTTTTGAACATTTTCCAGTAAGCAGTGAAACAAAATGCATGAACCAATAATGACAAAACTGCCCAATTCAGAACATTTCCATCATAAAAGTCTATTCAAACTTCTACAATCCACCAGTATCAGTAAATATGCACACTTTCTGCAGAAGAAGAAGTCATCTAAATAATTCCACATTAAAGAGATCTCTAAGTAATGAAGATGTTGCTGCTAGCAAACAACTTTATATTTCATTGTTTCATCTACAAATAAAATAAAATAAAAAATCTACATGTAAATTGACTATGTTACATTAAAAAATAATAAGCTAGGAATATTGCAATAGGGAATGGATGGCAAACTGATAACAGTTTCATAGTTAGTAGATATCTCCTCCAAAGAGAACATTCTCATGACTGCAGCATCCACCCCCTTTAAAAATACAACACAGTACAGCATCAGCAATCTATCTACATACTGTGGGAGTAGAACCCACAGCCTTCTGCATCAAAAGCAATAATTCAACTATCTGTTATGTCAAGTCCATTTCTGTTGTTAGTAGAGCAAACAGTACTAAACTACTCTCCCCCTGAAGAACTATGTAGCACAAGAAATCTGGAAAAAGGCAGAATTTATTGGAGGGGGGTGGGGCAAAAACAAAAAACTAGGAACACATTTTTAAACATTGCTTGTATAATCTTAAAAAAGTTGCTGCAATAAAATGTTTTGTATTACCATGCATTTCCTAAAAGATAAGAAGACTGAAACTTAAATGGCTATCATCATTTTGTGAATTCAGTTCTCACAGATTTGCCAGAAAACCACAAATTTTAAGAGGAACAGACAAAAAGTACATTCTAGACATTCTGTAAAACTATCACAAGTGTTGGTGGTATGGGTACAGAAGATAGGTTCTTGCTCCTTGTACTTAAGTCTCAGAGCTTGAGTTTCAGTAACCCAAACCACTAGTTACACCTAACTGGGGAATTTTACACACACACACACACACACACACACACACACACACACACACACACACACACACACACTGCATCAAATAAAATATAAAAGCACCTGCCATCAAATAAAATGTGAAAGGAGTTGCCATCAAATACACACACAGAGCTGCCTTCAAATAAAATATGAAAGGGGCTGCCATCAAATAAAATATGAAATGAGCTGCCATCAAATAAACACACAGAGCTGGCATCAAATAAAAGATGAAAGCAGCTGCCATCAAATAAAATATGAACCATGCACACACTGAAGTGTAACATTTGAATTAGTAATTTTCTTAATACACAAACCACTCTGCTCAAATAAAATAATGAACCTTAGCACATTGCTTAATACACCAGAGTGGAGCTGGCTGCCAATAACCAACCCCTCTGCTTAAAATAAAATAATAAACGCACACCGTGTCATCGAAAAAGCTTGGCAGTACATAGCTTAAATAAAATAGCTGCTGCGGCCAATAATGAACCACGCACATTTGAATTATCTGCTTAAATAACAAACCACTCTGCTGCCAATAACCACTCTGCTTAAAATAAAATAATAAACACACACAGTACACAGTTCTATTCTGAATAATGTTCTTGCAAGCACATTTCAATAATTAGTGCTGTTAAAATAAATAGATGGCACATTTCAATAACAAGTTGGAGTTGGACAGGCCGTTAATGCAGGATTATGCAGCACAGTTTGGATGGCACATTTCAATAACAAGCTCAGTTAAAGTAAATAATTAGTTGGAGTTGGCCAGACTGTTAACTTAACACAGAATTATGCAGCACAGTTTGGACTGCACATTTCAATAACAAGCGCCGTTAAAGTAAATAACATGTTGGAGTTGGTCAGCCTGTTAAAGTAATGCAGGATTATGCAGTAAAAGACAGCACTTCTCAAATAACTTAATGCAGTGCTGATTTCTGAATAATGTTCCTGCAAGGCAAGTGCCGTTAAAGTAAATAAGTTTATGCAGCACAGCTGGTGTGCCGTTAAAGTAAAAGACAGCACTTCTCATTAATTAACTTAATGCAGCACAGTTTGTTTAATGGGAATGCTGATTTCTGCTGTAGCTGACTGGCCATTGCTTCTAAATGCATTAAAATGTGCCCTGCCCCCATTAAAGTAAAAGACAGCACAGTGCACACAATTTGTCTTCCATGGAGGAGCCAAGCTGAGCGGTAACCGCAGAATTTAAATATTGCTTTAAGCAGATGGGGAACTCCATGCACGCTATGACCCAGAATTACATAAACAAAGTTCAGTGAATCTCTCAATTCTGATAGGCTGTTCATGGAGCTGATGTCATCACGCGTATCTCTGCACATGATGAAGTCAGCTGAAAAACAAAAACATTTAAAAAAAGCCCAGAAACTCAGAAAATAAGGGGTGCCACTCGGGAATCATAGCACCCCATTATTTGGACCTCAAAACTGTTAAAAACCAACAAATTCGGTATGGTTGAGAGATATGAACTTACCTAAATCTCAAAGGCCTCTCAGGCACACTCCTCAGAAACTCTGAATGCACACAAATAAGGCAATTAACATCATGGCACATGACGCCACATCTCATTGTGTCTCAACTACCAAACTCATAAGGCGAAACATTCTAAACCCAAAATTCTGGTCATAGGTGGCACCATTGTCAGACACACTGATGTCCCCCTTACCAGGCTGGATAAGGAATTACATTATTAATCACAGTTAGTGGCTTATTATGGACTAGGATTTATCAGCTCACATAAGCAGTGAGGTCACTTACCCCAAGTACCACTATGACTCAGTCACAGTCCAAGTGAGGCTGAATGACTTGAGATGTACCTCCTTGGACTGTATGAAAAGAAACATGACTGAGCTCTCAGAATATGTGTCATATGCAGGTAGGGGCCTAACATTGAGCATTCTACCATCTCCAAGGATGATGCCACAATACCAGTAGAAAATGACTAGTTTAAACAGTTGGCTTCGCTACTGGTGTCATTCCAAAAGGGTCCAATAAGTGTCAGCCTGAGAGGACATGATTGACAACCCATGTTGATTTGCCAGTGATGGTCTTCAGCCTGTCCCCTCTAGGCTTTTGGATATTGGTCAAAGTATTATCCACCCCAATAGTACCTATTTTAGGAATTGACAAACAGACCTTAGAATAGAACAAAAGCTACTCAGGATAAGCTAAAGATGTTATTGCTCAATGCTTGGAGTCTCAAAATGAAAGTGCAGTGCCTAGAAGCTCGTCTCACCCTGGAGAATGCTGATGTCTGTGCAATTACTGGAACATGGTTCAAAGCCACAAAAAACACTCCAGCAGTGCATGGCTATAATGCGTTTTATGCATTCCGATCAACCACTGAACATGAAAGATAAATAAGCATTTATCTACCTACATAAAGGATAAGCACACCTCAGGGCTGGTCAAACAATATGACATGCTTGAGCTACTCCATATCCAACTAGCCATGGGAAAAATCAGTTACCATATTCTTTCTAGCTACAGGTCCCCCACCATGAACCAGGAAACCAACACATTATACTTGAAGTTACTTGTATCACTCACTATCCAGCTCAATACCATACTCATGGGTGATTTTAATTATCCCTCCATTAACTGTGAGGCATACATGACCACTAACATGCAGGCCCAAAGATTTCTTGGCCTTGTAAATTCAAATGCCCTGGAACAGCTTGGCCTGCACTCCCATTAGGGGAACAAATATCCTAAATCTGGTACTCGCTAATCTGGGAGAAGGCTGCACTCCCCTCACCAAGTGTGATGTCCTCACTAGTAAAATGAGAATCCAAAGTGGTCTCCCTGGAAATAAAGGTAAAATGAGACCCCTCCACCTAATACCAAAAACTTTAAGAACTTTTCTAAGGTAAACTACCTCCTCTAAAGTGACAGGATAGTTAGATTCCAAGCTCCCCCAAATACAGAAAACACAGAAGCCTATGCAGAGGTGTACCCAAAAGCCCTGTATGGCCATATAAACAACTGCATAGAAACAACAGTACTAAACCAAAATAAACCCAGATCAAAGTGCAAAAACAAGCCACCCTGGTGGACCTCTGGTATTAATAGGTTGTACAACAAAAGAAAGAAAATCCTGTTGAGAAGTAAGAAGTAATGTGCACAACAGAGCAGCAAGTTCCTCATTAGTATAATAAAGTGAATCAGGGAAGTAGTCAAGTCTCTGAATGCAGACTTTGAGGTAAAAATATCCTCCAAAGCTAAGAATAACCATAAGGCATTTTTCACTCCGCATTCTTAAGGGCAATACCTAACAATGTTCAGAATTAGTTAGAGATGGTATCACCTATACTCAGCCAGGAGATATAGAAAATGCACTGGCCAATAAATTCAGCTCAATTTTCACCTCCCTATCACCCCCAGGTCTCACCAAGAAATCCCCTCCACCACTCCACCACCAATTATCATCAAAGAACAGGTTGCCACTGTGCTCTCTAAAGGTAAAAAACATGGCTTCAATGGGGCCAGGCAATATACCAAATTGTCTGTTAAATAGCTTAAATCAAGACCTATCTGGCCTATTAGGATCTCTATTTAACCACAGTATCAGGACTGGCTTTGTCTTGATAGAGTGAAAAACAACCACAGTTATCCCTCAGAATAAAGGGGGACAATTAAATTACCTGGGAAATTACAAACACATAAGTTTGACTAATCTTATATGTAAGGCTATAGAGAAAAATAATCATGGGCCTGATGAATAATGACAAAGGAAACCGCCAAACACTTGACCTGACCAAATCTGACTTTGTCATGGACAAGTCATTCCTACTAAATCTGGTGGACTTCTATGAGAAAGTCACTAAGGCCATGAATGAGAGCAGAACAGTACATACCACCTACCTCGCCCTCTCCAAGGCATTTGACACAATTCCCCACTCAGGTATTATAAGTAAACTCACAAAACTGAGCATAAATCACTAAGTCTCCAGATGGATAGCCAGTTGGCTCAGGGAAAGGACACATGAGGTTAAAGTGGATAAATCCAGATTCAGCAAGAGGCCATCTACTAGTCATGTGCCACAGGGCTCAAAGCTGGGACCACTACTGTTTGGAATATATTTCCCAGATGTCAAAGCCAATTTTGAAGGCCTCTGGATGACAAAGTGTGCAGACAACTGCAAGTTGGGGGAAAATCACTGAATACTCCATTGATGTAGATATTGTTCAGGAGAGTCTAAATCAGACAAATGATTAGTGTCAGAGCCATGGCTTGAAACTAAATGCAAAGAAATACATTACTGTACCCTTTGGAAAGTCAAATACTTCTGCAAACTACAACATTATCAGCATGTTCCTGAGAGTAGATGTGGGATCTATGTACACAGATATAGTAGATACTAGCATGAACTTTGCCTGTCATGTGTCCACAGTGGTGAGGAAGTCCTATGTGGCACAACTTAGAAGTAAAGGTATGGCATCCGGATCCAGGGAAATTATAGTCCTAGGTTCATAGGTTCATAGGTTCATAGGTTCATACTAGGCTATCTGCCCAAGGGCATTTATAAGCCTAGCCCATAGTTATTTGGCTTTCGACACCCCTTTAGTTTGAATAAACCTATGCCTATTATTTTGCTGTGCCTCTGTCAAGCAGTGACACTGAAGTAATCCCTGGGGTATATCTGCGATCCCCCATCCATTGGTCAAGATTCCTCTTGAACAAGGCCAGCGAGGTGCTCTGCCTCACATGTACCGGGATTTTGTTCCACAGCATAGGGAGTCTCTGGGTGATGAATCTGTCCCTCCAGCACGTTCTATTAATAACCGTGTCAAGGTTTAAGTCTCCCGCCCTTGTGGTTCTGAGGGATCTAGATTTTTTGAGGTGAAGCATATTCATCAGATCAGGGTTTGACATGGCCTTATATGTCAGGCACAGGTCACCTCTGAGCAAGCGGTATGAGACTGAATAGAGCTGGAGTTCTTTCAGTCGGGCAGCATAAGACATATTTTTGAGACCCTTTATCCTTTTGGTGAGGAACTTTGGGGCCTTTCCAGCTGCAGCAGGTGTCTGGTCAGATACATTCCGAATGGGGCATTGTACTCAATCATAGGTCTAATGAGTGATGAGTACAGGGGGACGATGACCTCCCTTGATCTAGATGTGAATCCCTTCATGATCAGGTGGGCAATGTAGAAGGTTTTCCTAACTACTTTAGCAACATGAGTGTCAAACGAAAGGCTACTGTCAACCTGGGTCCCCAGATCCCTGATGACTTCTTCTGTGCTCAGTGGATTGCCACCTATATGGTAGCTAGGGGTAACCTTGTTTTTCCCGAAGGGTATGACTATGCATTTCTTGGCATTTAACTTTAGGCCATGGCTCTGGCACCAGTTATCCATTTCTGTGAGGCCCTTCTGAAGGATATCTGTGTCAGATGTGTTTTCGACTATGGCGCCCAGTTTGCAGTCATCTACTGTACTCAGCTCTCATTAGACCAAAAACTGAGAACAATGTGCATTTGGCATGTACTTGAGTAGGCATTTACAGCAGCTGGAGTAACCTCAGAGGTTCCCCACAACACAACACAAATGACACATAGCCCACAGACTCAGTGTGCCAATAAACCACAGCCCATAAGGCAAAACAACGTACCCAACACACTAGTCATAGGTGACTCTATAGTCAGGTACACTGATGTCCCACTCACCAGGCTAAACAAGGAGAAGGTTACTGTCAGCTGCCTGTAAAGTGCCAGGATCCTCCATATAACCCACACACTCAGGTCACTCCACAACAAGTACAAATATGACTCTGTCATTGTCCATGTTGGTGTGAATGACCTGAGACGTACCTTCCTGGACTACATGAAAAGAGACATGGAAGAGCTGTCCGATCTTGTAGCCTAGGCAGGTATGACCCTAGCCCTGAGTAGCATCCTGCCTTCACCCAGAATGATACCGCAGTACAAGGACAAAATGATTGACTTCAACAACTGGCTAAGTTTCTGGTGTCATTCAAAGGGGATCCAGTATCTGTCTGCCTGGGATGACATGGTCGACAGACCATTATGCTTTGCCAGAGATGGCCCGCACCTGTCACCCCTGGGATTCTGGATACCTGCTAAGGGTCTTGCCACCCTATAATGCCTTTTTTAGGCAAGGTTGAAATGACAAATTCACCACCATAACAGGAACAGGCAAGCAAAAACTGAGAGTAATGTCACTCAATGCTAGAAGTCTAAATCTCAAAATGCACTCACTCGAGGCACTCCTTAAAATGGAGAACATCGATATCTGTGCAGTGATTGAGACCTGATTCAAGGCTCTAGAGAGCACCCCTGCATTACCACTTTATAACTCATACCACACTTTTCATCCATCTAACCTGGACCAGAACACACCTCCAGGCTAGTTACGCAGCATAATGCATCCAAGGTTATCCAAGTGTATGTAACTCTGGGCAAAACTGCAATCCAAATTGTAGCTTGCTACAGATCCCCCACCATGCCCCAGAAGCCCCACTCCTCTTTTCTTGATATACTGGAAAATATTAGGGTTCAACCAAACACCCTAATAATGGGTGATTTCAGCTACCACACCATTAACTGGGAAAACTACTCATGTACCAACTCCTTCGCTCAACGCTTTCTGGAATTCATAAATTCCAGTGCCCTGGATCAACTTATCCACACCCCCACCAGGGGCAGCAATATCCTAGACCTAGTCATTACCAACATGAGTAACCGGTGTTCCACACCTGAAGTCAACTCCTAGCTAATCACCCTAGATATCCACATCTCGCTCCCACACACCATTAAGGAAACCACTGTAAAAAATTTCTCCAAAGCCAGCTTCATACTTATTAAGACAGAAGTGGCGAACTTCATGACACCCATGCAGATGGACAATGCAGTTACAACTGCTGAATCCTACACAAATGCACTCTATAAGCACTTACATGAGTGCATGGATCGTGCTATCCCAAACAGAACCAAGACGCTATCCTCCAAAAAAAGGAAGCCAATCTGGTAGTCCCCTGCCACAAACAAACTCTACAACAGAAGGAAGAAACTGTTGCAAAAGAGAGTAAAATCCCATGAGTGGAGGAGCTCCCTGGTCAGCCACAGTAAGAAGCTGAGATCCCTTAGAAGATCTTCCAAAGCTAGTTACGAAACAAAATTGCCACTGATTCTAAGGGCAACCACAAAACATTCTATAGCTATGTCAAGAATCTCAATGGCAACACCAAGATCTGCTCTGAGTTACAGCACAATGGCATGAAAATTATAGAACCAAATGATACTGCCAACATCCTGGCATATAGGTTCAGTTCTAACTTTACCCCCCCCCACTCCCCAAAGGGCCCATATCTATACAGGAAGAATGCAGAGTCCCTGTAATCACATCTATGCAAGTAAAAGCTGCACTCTCTAAAACGAAAAACACAGCATCCATGGGACCAGACAACATCCCATGCTACGTTTTACATGAACCTCAGAACGAACTGGCTCCCCACCTAAGCACCATGTTCAATCATAGTCTCACGTCAGGCTTTGTGCCCACTGAATGGTGCACAGCAACAGTTATCCCACTCCACAAAGGGGGAGCCACCACCGATCCTGGGAACTATCACCCTATTAGCCTGATGAGCCTGGTCTGCAAGGCCATGGAATGTATCATCATGGAACTCATAAACAAAGACATTGGCAACCTCCAAACTCTGGACCCCACCCAGTTCAGGTTTGTGAAAGGCAGATCATGCCTCCTGAACCTGATCGACTTCTTTGAGGCAGTCACCAAAGCCATAGATGAGGATAAGGTGGTTCACACAGCCTATCTTGACCTCGCCAAGGCTTTTGACACCATCCCCCATTCTGGAATTATAGCTAAACTCATTAAACTAGGTATAAATCCCTACATCACAAGATGGGCTGCCAACTGGTTCACTGATAGAACCCACACTGTAAAATTTGCAGACTCCAAATTTGACTTCAAACCAGTGACAAGTGGAGTATCACAGTGTTCAGTCCTCGACCTCTCCTGTTTGGTATCTACTTCTCTGAAGTACAGACTAACACAGAAGGCCTCTGGCTAATGAAGTTCACAGATGCAAACTAGGAGTCATAGTCGAGTCCCCAAATGATGTGGACATCCTACAGAAGGGCCTCACTGAGACAGATGCCTGGTGTTAGAGGCATGGTCTCAAGCTCAATGCCAAAAAGTGCATTGTCGCCCCATTGGTAAAAACACTGTACCCATGAACTACCACATAAATGGCAGTCTACTTAATGCCAAATGTGTGATAAGAGACCTTGGGACCCAGGTGGACAATAATCTTTCCTTTGATAATCATATCACCACAGTAGTCAGAAAATCCTTCTATGTGGCACACCTCATCACAAAAGGGTTCTCATCCAGGAAAAAAGAGGTCATTATTCCTCTCTATGCGACTCTCATTAGACCCATTATAGAGTACAATGCTCCTTTTAGAACGTACCTCACAAGACATCTGCAGCAGATGGAAAGGCCACAAAAGTACCTCACAAAGTGGATTACAGGCCTCAAACAGATGCCCTACACTGACCGTCTCAAAAAACTCTAGCTTTACTCTGTGGCATATCGCCTCCTCCGAGGAGATCTCTGCCTAACATATAAAGCTATGTTAAACCCAGGGCTATTGGACATGCTACCCCTAAAGAAATTCCAATACCTCCGAGCTACATGCTCTAGGGACCTCAACCTTGTTACCACAATAAACAGGACATGCTGGAGGCATAGATTCCTGTCCCAGAGACTTCCTATACTCTGGAACAAGCTACCCATCTATGTCAAGCAAAGTTCCTCATTAGCAACTCTTCAAGAAAAATCTAGGCTTACTTAGGATCTTGGGCCGATAGCCTAGTACCTACCTATGAACCTATGAACCTATGAATACAGGGTGATAACAACATGTCCTACATGGATAGACTAAAAGCCCTATCCCTTTAGTCTGTATCCTACAAGGATTATTACATGTATTAAATTCTATTAAAGGGTGACCTATGTCTGACCTAAAGGCACTCAGAAATCCAGCCCTGAAGGAGTTGCTACACATCCTCAAGACAAACAGCACAAGGGTCACTCATTCTAGGGATCTAAACTTAGCAACTCAAACAAAACATGCTGGAGAGACAAATATGCATCCCAGAGATTGCTCTTTCTTTGGCACACATTAAGCAGACCCCTTTTTTGGCCTGCTTTAAGAGCAATCTGAATCAATGGATGAGGAATCACAAATTCACACCTGGGGTAACACCTATGCCTCTTATTGGCAGGGGCAATCTGCAGAATACTCTAGGCATGTGTACAAACCCATGTCATCCTCTTGCCCCTAGAGAACATATACTGGGTAAAATTGGGTTATATTGGCTAGGCTTGTAAAGGCTCTTGGGCTGTTAGTCCAGTAATCTCCTATGAACATATGAATATTATACAAAACCATTCAGGATTATGGAATACACTGCCCTTATAATCAGAAGTCAGTTATTAGCTTTCTTTAACAATAGTCTTGACACATGTATGGGATAGACAAAAATATCATCATGGCATTACAATGTTTCAGTGTCGAGAGCCAGTAAGTAATAAGGGTCACAACTAAATCTATGAGCCTAGTAAAATCAAACAGCATGAAGTTAATCTACAAATGCATGAAATCATAAATTAAAGTGCACAATGCATTGGAAGTATTGTGGGATTTGTCTTCATAAATTATCATATTTACAATATCATTGTTAACTACATTTGCAACCCAGATCATGTTTCTGAAAGGTTCAATGAATCATAACAGTTAATAAAAAAGTAACATTAATTTGCCAATGAAAGACCTAAATTAATGAAATACATCTTAAAGTGTATAGTACATACTGAGAGTGACACATTCCATTGGGAAAGGTTCCTACAACCACATTCTCTTGCTGAATTTCTTCTCTAAGGCCTGTTTCAATGAAGAGAAAAACTATTTTTTTTTCAACTGATGAAGGCAAATAGAGGTTGTGGAAAGAAATACAAATTGTGATACATGGAAGCTGCTGCATTCTTAGCTAGCAATGTAATAGGTAGCTGATGTACTTTGAATAATGTTACTCGACTAATGTATATAATATCCATAGGAGTTTATATTCATAGGTTTCATAAACTCCCTTCCAGTCTCTTTGGCTCAGTAAACAGAGGTCCAGGGTTTAATATTATAGGTTGTCCGTTGTAAAGATCTTACAAGATGTTTGATAACTTCATCTTCTTTGAAAAGCTTAACTAGTAGAAAAACAACAGGTGCAGCTATCAATTTATGGTTTAAGTGAAGAGTATGTAAAAGTCAAAACAGAGCTCTGTGAGCAAACAATTCTCTGCCAAAGAACTTGAATCCTATGTTATTAATTCAATGTGTGAATAAATATGCAGTAAGAGGTATTATTTAATTTATGTTATAGAACACTTCAAACATTATAAGAAAAAGATGATGAAATGACAGGATTAATAAGAATATAAAATATCAAACTGTGTTTATATATCTTATATTGCCTCATAAACACAAGTAGATATTTTTTTTGGCTGGGATATGGAGACAATTTTAAGAGCCAAGCAACAACTTAATGTTCATGAATGTTCAAATGCACATGTCATGGGAATCATATAAAACATGTGGGATTCAGTTATGGAAAGCAAATGATTTGGATGAGTGGATTCCTTTGAGTATATTTTGTATTTTTTTCTGTGCGTTATTCATAATCAATTGCATATTAGACTGATATGAGGAAATGCAGGAAGAAAATAAAACAAAAACTGGATATTTAGGAAAACCATACCAAATGACATATTTTTCTTTTATGTGAAGTGTTCCAGAAATTCCTTTTATTAATTTTTCCAATACACATCCAGTAGGACTCTTGAAGATGTTACCCTTTTAATTATTACAATATTTGACGTACAGTAGCATAACTTTCTCCATTCTCAATGAACCAGTGGAGCCCTCAACATCCTGGTGAGCTGCAGCAGTGTTCATTTATGATACGCATATGAATGTAACACTGGCAATGCACACTGATATGCAGTGTATGCTAGCTTTAAAAAAGTCATTATATGTAGAGACACATGCACATTATGGTAATTCACATTTTATACAGTTTATATGTAAAACTAGGCATAACATAAGTAACCTCAACATACAGAACAGCAGTGCATTAGATAAAAATCTGTATTGTCGATGTTATAGTTCACATGCATAATAACACATGAACCTGTTTGCAACATTGTCACAGAAACCTGAGAGCTCATCTAGTACATACATACTGATTTATTGTACTCTTTCATTTTCTTTAAAACTTGGTGTAATGTAATTTAAGTCTTTCTGGAATTCCTCCCGTCATATAAAGTTAAATAATACAGGCCCTAAAATATAAACATCTGCTTAGTCCCCTAACAAGTGGAAATAAACTTCATCAGAAATCAACTTATGATAAACATCTTGTTCTGTTCATCACTTCTTGCAATATTTGCCAGATATAGTTATCATATGCAATGTTCACTAAGTAGTATTTGCTTTTCTTATGTAAATACTACCTTCAGGGGTTTATACCATCTTCCCTTCACTTGTAATTTGTTTTGCATACTAATATTTTAACAGTATTCCTCAACTGTTTTTCACTGCTCAGCTGCTATTGTAAATTAGCATCCTGGTTTTTAAGCTAATTTAGCTACAACATGTAAAATAAATTTTAGACTGATGAGATACTATTTGGATGTTCATAAAGAATAAATATATTCAGCTTTAGATGTAAGCATATGCCAGATAGAATGATGTGTGTTGTATTGCCTGATTTGTTTTAAGCATGTATTCATAAATTATTTAACATATTTTTAGCTCATCTATCAAAGTATGAATCATTAAAGTGCAGGTACCTTGTGAAAACACATAGTGAAATCAGTGGAAGGCAACTGACAGGGTTAATTCTCTCTCCACTAAAATGAGTTAAATTGGGTACATTCTACTCTAGGTAGTAGTTTCATTTTGCATGCTACTTATTTAGTTATATTTTTTGTTTACTAAGTTGGTCCTACTGAAAAATTTCAATTTTCAGAGGAGTCTGGAGGAGGAAAGCTCTCAAGTTAGCAGAAAAGAAGACACAGATAAACATTACAATTACCAAGGCTAATTGAATACAGCTGTGTGAATTACATGTAGAGAGATAACACTGTAGCATACAGAAATCTACTTGACCTCTAAATATCTTAAATATAATGAGACATGGGTGTAGTGCACTTACTTCATCATAATGTAGTAAATACTGGCTATATTACAGGTGACTTACATTAATGAACAAGGACACTGCAAATGTGCAGCTAAGATAAAACATGTAGTGACTAGGAGCTGTGCAGCTAGAAATATACCAATGCATTAGAACGTCTATGACTTTGCAGCTCTCAACTTCAAAATGCTCTTAATGCTCCTGTGGCAACTGCCTGTGGCGAAGCTCTCTGGCTTCCAAACAGAATGGAATGGCATGGAGTGTACATATTTTGTACTGCAGGACAGTGCCTCAGACATATTTGTATTTCGCTTCTTTGGAGCAGTAGCTTTAAGATAGTATCTAAATGAGATGCAATGTTTTTACATTTACTGAGTCATAGACTGACGTAGGAGTTGCACTGGGAGGCAAAAGGATATCTATACTTTGCAGTGTTGTAAGATTTACTTTTGCATTACAGCCTGGAATCAAAAAATGAAGTTTCTCTCCATAACCAATACTAGTGCATTAGCTTCTCTGCCGCCACGTTATTGTATAGCTCAGATGTCATTAACATCCTTGTGTGCTATGCAATCCCTCCCTCTGTTTGTATACTGTGCTCCTTGTACATCTTCTGTGGAACTAATATGGGAAGCTGACGTGCGTTTTTGTGAATTTCTTTACTGAATAGTAATTTATAAATACAGGTGACATTACAAAAGCAGTTTATTCTTACTTCTCATTTACCTCACACAGGTGGTAGTCATATTATATTCTAAAAAATACCAACCTATTACATTTGTAAGTTGGATAGATCCTAACTGGTGGTGTCATTAGCATATCTACAAATGGCTTGTGTGATTGCATTTTCTAAAGGGGTATATATATTATTTTGGATGAATAATGATGCAGCAGTTGCAAAAGTACTGATAGCTGTCTTTGAATGTTATTTGATTCTATGCCAATCAATGAGTTAAGGTGGCCATGGTGGAAGGGGAAGTTAGCTTGCACATTGGGTACATATGATGATCTAATAACTAGAAGGTAAGACCTAAGCGTGTGTATTTAATCTCATGATGCATACCATACTGATCTCTGATTATGGTAGTAAGCTGTGCTGATTTAACTATGTGTTGTTATGGTGCTCTGTCATGGGATTTGAGAACTCACCTAGTGTGACGGGTACACATTTATGAATGCCTATACTTTGTGCAGAGCTCATATATTAGGGTAATAAGTACAAAAAGAAATCCAGAGATTGCATTATCTCTTCACTGTTTGAGTTGGCCAGTAATACTCCATGGACACCTGCCCTACTCTAAGTCAACTCCAACCCTTATTGCTTCATGTCATGTTAAAGGGATATCTTCATATCTCAAAGCCAAGACAGTCATTGACTGGATTATCAATGAAAACATCTAATAGTGCTTCAACAAGAAACAAAGTTTAGAAAAGTAATCAACACATGTTTTCAAAAACTATGGCTGGGTAAGGTATTTTCTATAAATGTTTCCTCCAGCAAAGAGAGGATCTGCTATACTTTTGCATGGCTCCTGGAGAGGTGGACTAGATCCAGTACAGATGGATAAAGGTGGCAGATGGTTAAATCATAAGATACAATGAGCTAACTGTCTAATATGGATGGTTAACATTTATGGCCATAATAACGATGGCACATGGCCATGTTCTGAATTATGTGCAGAGATGAGGTAGCTTTTAATCATGATAACCACATTGTGATTGATTGGAAGGGGGCTTCAACACAGTGTTTGACTCATGGTTGAATAGGTTACCTGTGGGTACTTAAAAGAGCATCTCTGCATTTTTAAATTCCATGTGTGTAGAATGGAGGTTAGTGGACAATTGGAACTGCTTAATATAGGTGGTAAAGAATTCACATCCTACAGATATCTATATGGTATTGCAAGTAACTTAGATATGCTGCTTACTTCACAGCAATACCGTTTTAAGATTAATCAAGCATATATTGCATCCCCTGTACTTTCAGATTACAACCCATATTTTTTCTAGTTATGCAACTGAACACCCAGGCTAACTGCGGGGGTTGGGGGCATATTCCTGACTTATACAGTACAAATTCATGGATGTAGTGTGGGGTGGGGTGCACTGCTAACTTATACAGTAAAAATCCATGGATGTAGTATGGGGTGAGGGCAGACTCCTGACCTATATGGTATAAATCCATAGATGTAGTGGAGGTGGGGCAAACTCCTGACTTATACAGTACAAATCCATGGATGTAGTATGGGGTGGGGCACACTCCTGACTTATACAGCACAAATCCGCAGTTGTAGAGCTGTAAGGACATTTTATATTAACTATTAACCCTTACGTAGCATTGTATAGTTATAATACAGGGAGAAGGATGGTGTGGGAGGCAAAAATATCTCACAGAGAGGTGTGGGGAGGGCTTTCCTCCCACCACAAAAATATGATTTAGAACTTTATCTATTTGTCTAGACACCCTTTTGTAGGTTTAATTCAGTGAAGGCTGTTTTGATAAGGTTGCATTTGTAGAATGTCCTGTTCCCATTTGATGCCTTTTAAAGCATTTTTTGTACTTTGCAGGGTTACGATTCATATTGCTTCTTGGATGTACTTAACAGCTAACTAATAAAACAGTAAGGCAGCAACACTATACTAGGAAACCTTTTTCAGCTAAGTGCCAAAACTAATGTTTCCACTCTTATAAGATGTTCAAGTGCCAGGCGGGCAAACTGCATAGGGGTGGGGGGAGTGGTAGATACTCACGATTTTCATAGATATTTAAAGAAGAACATTGATTACTTTCTCAGGTTCGTTAAGCTGCTGAAGTCTATCAGAAAAGTGAAAAACAGCTAGACTGTGATGTCACTGCTTATTATATTTCTTATGTGTGGTCCCCACTGCAGTCCCAGGGAAAATATGTTTAAGCCAGTCTTTAGCAATGGTGCCAGATGAGTTTACCTCTGGTTTAACGGATTTGTTTGGCTTTTTAGTACTTTTAATTCAGAACAGAAATGTACACACCTGTTTCAATACAAAATACTGCTAAAGTTTTATATGGAAAATATATATTTTATGAGGATACATTCTTTTAATAGCATTCTTAAATTATTTCCTTGCCAATAAAGCATACTAAATGCATTAATTATAGCTGAAATTTTGAGTTACATAGCTTATAAAGTTTTAATAAATTGTAAAAAGAGTCAAAGCATGCTGTTTTGGACATACTCAAAGCTCAGGTACTTGGTTAATTACATATTTTATGGTTTTACTCATGCTGAGTTAAAATTAAAATTGACTTTTTCCTAATGACTGCTTCTTCTGCCATTAATTTCTGACTGAAATATTTGATAACCCACAGTAATTGAGATACTATATTATGAAAATTCTTAAGAATTAATATAAATCTTCTCGGCAGTCACTTTTCTCTTTACTCTTCTGTCTAGAAAAGCTGATATTATGTAATCAAATGAAGTTGTGGTCAGTTTGTAATATTTATTTTATGGGCAGTAGAACTTCTGTCCAGATTATTGGTTCCTACGATATTCTTTATTTATAACACTTGTTGACTGGTATGTGGGCTTGTCTCTGAAATATATTTCAGCCTCAGCCTGGGTTTAGGTCATAAGAACATGGGATGTATATTATATAATAAAGTATATACAAGCAATTCCAACTGCACTTTTATTGCAGTTTTATTTTCATTTACTTCAGTAATGAAAATATATAAGAAAAATAAAATAAGACAAATTTAGCAGTGTTTTACAAGAAACTGTTACAAACTTTTTTCTGTCATATAGGGTAACTTTTATATTCTCATTCTAGTATGGCAATAGAAAAATAATTTTTAAGGTAATCCTGATGAAACTATGAAGAAATGCAATAAATAAGCAAAATATTTTAAAGCTAGCGCAAGAAAACTATTAGGCAATAAAATTTCAAAATCACTTGATATATATATGTACTAGAATATTTTAGTGCGGATTAATTTTTATTCACTCTGTGGTAAGGCAGCATGGAAGAGAAAATAAAGCTGTGTTCTCATGCTCTACATTGATGTCGATGCATTGCTGGTGATCCTTTCACTTTCGTGGATGCTCTGTTTGGAGTCTGCTTATTAAGCATCTACTATAACTGCCTGTGTACCATTTGCTTGTATCCCATTTGCTTGCAGTCAATTGCTAACATAACCAATAACTTGAATCATATCTCTTAATTGTCACGGATTCAGTGGAAAATTCTCATTTGTGGTTCAAAATAACATGCTGCCATGAATTTCCAACTGACCCCTTTAAATTCTGACATTTCTTTTTGCCTTCCTGCTTGCTCCCTAATGTCATCATGTAGTGTCGGCATTACCTGCAGCGTCATTAATGTATAAAGATGAATGTGATGTTAATGGTGCTGCAAGCAACATTAGCAAGCAGGGGCATTAGAATGTTTAAATAAACAGAGTGACTGCTGTTTTGACCCTTTGCAAATTGTGTAAGTGCGTTGGGTGGCATAATGCCCCACAAAAGGGTGAGAGGAGGACTCTTAAGGCTGCTGTTTTATAATACATGGAGGAGGGGGGAGGAGGAGGACTCTTAAGGCTGTTGTTTTATATGAACTTCAGTATCAGCAGCTGTAATAAGGAATCATCCAGCAGAAGGACAGGAGAAAGAACAAGAACCAGGAGTCAAAGCAGAAGCCCAGGCAGGAATGAGGACGAGAACATAGTCTTCCAGAAATTCCACTTCATATTTGTCCCGGTCCCCTTCAATAACACACATCACACCAAATGACATTTGACGACCTTTATTAAATTTCCATAACATAGCTTTGATCACCAACTTTATTAATTACAACTATTCATGATATAAATGATTCTAAATACAGCATAACATCCTTGTAGTTAAACCGGTACCTACTCACCATGCCCCAGTAAGCAGCGTCCATACCTCTATTTACTTACTTTACTTATGAAGCAGCATCCCATCTCACTTCATAGACCATTCATTGCAATGTTAATCAGGGCATCGTACCTACTTACCCTGCCCAACAAGAAGGGTCCATACCTCTGATCGCTTCCTTTACTTATGAAGTAGCATCCCAACTCACTTCATACACCATCCATTGAATTACCTTCCACCAAGTAAGCACCATCCTTACCTCAGCTTGCTTATCTATTCAGCAAGCTTCCTCCAACTACTCATTTCCTTTCCCCAGATCCTTGAAATGAACATCCAGACATCAGAGGGGGTACAGAAGAGGGCAAGCCTATCCCTCTTCTCCGCCAACCAGCCTGACCAGGCTGTTCCCCCTCCCTTCTACCCAAATTTGTTTAATCCACTTCCCATAAAGGGAAGGGTCAAGCCAAACATCATTTGGTTTACCCATCATCTGTAAAGCACCTTAGAATCCCATCAAAACCCCCTAAACCATGGCATCACTGAAACACATCCTAATGAAACTAAGTAGGATTACCATGACCCCGTTGTAACACTGGAACATCCACACCAAGAGAATACATACCCTTTCAGCCCATTACCTTCAATGTTGAAATCGCGGCTCAACCTGAACAAAGTGACAACCTATAACCACCACAAAACCACAAACTATAACCCCTTGAACTCAATTCGACACCCAATCAAAACAACTAGTATCAGTCTCACACCCAACCAGCACCCCTTGACCTGGTTCGTGAAAACTCACCTATACCCAACAAAGAATTACTCTACCTACCCAGCCTTAAACATCCCTTAATGCAAATCCCCTTGATGAATGTAATGCGGCTACCAAAATCAAAAGCAGAATCCATTACCTTCCAATTCTATGCAGTACCCCATATGTGGCCCCATTGTGCAGTACCAAAATGACAGGGACTTCCATGGCAACTGCCTCCATCACCTTACAATTACTTTCCTTCAGATCACCACCAACACCCGTCAACTTCTGGACCTCCGCCACTTCAGTCAGTACCTGTTGCCACCTTACACTCCCCATGTGTAACCTCCTCGGTCGCCACTGCTTCCATCTCCTGTGAATTCCCTGTGTATCACCACCACTGGTATTCGGCACACCACTGATGCTCCCCATGTGTAATCTCCTTGCACGCCATCTACAAAGAAAAGAAGAAGAGTAAACCCTCTAAATGTAAAGAAAAGGCTCCATCTTATACCCACCTACCCCAAATTACCACCGCAGCATTCCAGGACCCCATCTGCAAGAAAGAAAAGACATGTAAATCAACCAAAATGCATAACCCCCTTCCCAGACATCTTCAAGGACAACCTATCCCGCCAACATGGGAAGGAATGTACTACTGCCACTCACATCTATGGCAAAGCAGCCATAACTGAAGCTGTGCTTCCAATGATCCTAGCAAATACCCAAGATAAATTTAACTACCCCATCTAATTATGCTTGTTTTGTTATAGGGTTTCCTTATTACTATTCCAAACTCAAGTCTGGGTCTAATGTAGCTAACAATGACTTCCTTATTTGATTACCTAACCTTATCCATCTTCCCTAACGCCTGTAATTCTATAACTATCATTACCCAATTGGTTAATACGAGTAGAAAAACTCATAGCTGAATCTACCCATACTCAGGTCCCAATTATATTGCTTTTACAACTCAAGTCAATAACATGAGAATTTTGTGCCTTAATCTGCCTTCCAGCAGTCTCAAACTCACATATTTGTCAGTTCCTAAAATTTTGTCCGATATGACTGTTGCTATTCTACCAGAAACACAATATAGACAAAACTGTGCAAATATGAGCAAAATCTGGCCTTCTGTGAAATCTGTATTACTGAAATATGGTCAATACCCTTCTAAATAACCCCATTGATTTGCCAAGTATTTCCAAATATAGCTGCCCCCCAAGCATAACATATACTTCACCCTAGTGCTTACCTGATGAGATAAGGGCAACCCTAAATTATTCTATGCCATTTAAAATTAATAAAGCAAAGTTTCCCCATGTTTACCAGACAAGGTTCCCTAGGGTAACTGCACAAGACGCCTGCTTTAGTATCTAATTGTACAAGCACACGCCCTCATCTCACATGTAAAATGGCTGTAGCTAGAAATACTTTGCTGTGTTTCCCAAGCAGTCAGTACAAAACATGCTCATGTTACAGGTAGGTTTCAAGTCCGGACATACTACAAAATCTGTACACTGTAAATGCACAATATGTCATCCTGTCAAAGTCTGAAGAAAACCAGGTTTCTGGGCAATGTATGGTAAAACAAATCCTGTTACTCTAGCCACTTTTCAGATTTAAAAGAGAGCAATATTTAAAGTCATACCTCTCAACCCTCCCTCTCCAAAATGAGGAACATCAGTCATCACTCATAATGTGGAATAAATGGGCAAAATGTGAACAGGAATGCTGTGAAACCCCACCCCATGACAGCACTGACTACCAACGGTCAAACCCCCAATGGCAGCAAGTGCGCATGAACAGCAATGAAAGCCCGTTCACTTTTTTACCAGAAAAGTCTAACAGAAAGCAAGACAGTGTTTCAGCAGACACATTGGGGAAAAGCTTTATAGTGCCCATAGAACAATAACAAATGTTACATCTAGCTTCAATATGTAATAATTAGCCACTAACTTGCTCAGATACAGACATACTTGAACAAAGCCAGACTTGTGCAATCACTGCCGCCTTGAAAAGTTGGCAGAACCTGTTCAACATAAAGCTTCTGAAAATGCAACGTGCAAAACTCAAGCGACTATCATTGTTTTCTTAACGAGTTGCCAGAATCTGCCAGAAGACCAAAATGCAAGAGAACCCACCACAAATACAAGGCAACATCTGCACATCCCACGACACATGAACCAGAGGCTCTCCACAACCCCAGGCCAGACACAGGCACCATGACCAGTCTCAACACCACACCAATCACCCGCCAGAGGAATAAACCAGACATCATCCACCTCAGATCTCCCCATCACTGATGAAACCGACTCAGGGGTATTCAGAAACCGAACACCACACAAGTGCAATGGTATAGTGAGCCCACTGTGCAAGGGAGAAGGGGTTTAGAAGCACATGCAAACTAACCTCACCAACCAAAGGCGTCAATACCCACATCACAATGCCATCCATAAGAGAGCGACAAAGGGCCCAGAACAGAAGCAACTCTTCGATAATACTTCTACAAACCTAGCAGATTATGGAATGGAATCTTCTGTATCAATGTGAGTTCCCCGATGAGCATGAAGTCTGAAAATCAGATATTTGTTGCTATTTTCTAACTTCATTTCCAATGTTCCACCAGCAATGTGTCAAAACCATTACTCTATAAAGGGCATGAGGCAAAACTGTAGGCAACTACAGAAACAGTACAGTTGAGGCATGGCCCTTACTTAACTCTTAAACAACCCAATTCCGCAAACAGCAATAACCGTTACTCATGCGGACATTCAGCATGTGAAAAGGCTGCTCCACCCACTACACCAAAACACACCAAAAGGAACATTCCCAATAAGATCAAAGGCTTATGAACCACCCAGAAACCGGACTGCTTGCTGCATATAGCAGCCCATGGCACTTATGCCCAAGAATGGCTGCAAAACCAATTAATGGTAACTCACCACAAACAGGAATACTGTTGACACGCATAAAAGATATTGCTGCAGCACGCATGCGCAGGGAGCACTTGTTGCCTAACAGTCACAGCCCATGAAAAGCCACTCAGACTGGCACTTAGCCCCAAACAAAAATCTCAACTACAAGAACAAACACCATTTCACACTCCCTACCCATATGGCAGTTGCGAGGCAACCCGGGCTAGATCTGAGTCACTCTCCTCCTTTGTCTAATTGTTTAGCCATATCAGGAGCCCACCGAAGAGCAAGGAGTGGTTTTTAACTAACTGCAACCTTCAATAATTTCCACTACTTTACCCAAGAGATACCAATGTAATCGACCCAACAAAATGGTAGCAATACCTGTCCAATTAAAAGGTATGCCAGGCAACCCCTCCCGAGCTGCCAGTGTACTCCCCCTCCAAAGAAATGGATTCTGCCTTCAGATTATTATTTTGCTAGTTTCACAACAACCCTAATTTAATGCATTTATCTATTTTCATTATATTTATTTATTTATTTATTTTTATATATACATCTGCTGAGAAAAGCAGCACAACAACCGTTGACCATGCTATATGCATGTACGGCCAATGGCCATTACTCTCTTGCTTGTGAACCGACAGGAAGAAAAAAAAAATGTACAGTACAAGTACTCTTACAAACTGATGCAGGGGAAATGAAAAGCCCGATTGCCTGGAATGGACTAAGTACTGACATTAGGTGAGAGTCTGTACTATTGTTTGCCTCAGTCTGAACTGTGAATTCAATGCTAATCATGCCTCCCCGTCTCCTCTACCAGTAGTCACACTATGCGCATGCATGAGTAAAGCCATCCCTTACTGGCTTCACAAAGCACAAAGCCCGCAAACAAGCTCCGATGAAGCTTCAATGGCTACCACATCATGTTAACTTGTGGCCTGTGAAAATGGCACCTGTGGGTGAGCTGTAATTCATGAACCAACAAAGTTAACAACAAGATAAACCAGCAATGAGCTGTAATTCATTGATACACTCTGCTGCCCAATGTGCCAAACTCAAGTCTGCTTCCAAACTCACAAGAAGTTAGGGGCACTGACAAACTCCTCGCCATACCTCTCAAACTCTCTGAGTAAGCAGTGTGGACCTGCCCCGATACATTTCACCCCCAGGTGAGGGAAAGTCTGAAAATGGGAACAATTCCTTTGTTGGAACTTAGATAATGATATACAACAGGAAAATCTGTGCAGTTGAGAAGCATATCACCTACCCCACAAAATGCCCACACCCGGTAACCACTACACACCGATGGCTTCCAACCCAAGAACAGCCCAGGAAACCAACACAGAGTACCCCAAAAAAAAAAAAAACTTTCACTAAAGCCCTTATCCACACAGCAAACCAAAACCATGCCCACCACCACCAAAACCCCTTTACTCCATGCAAGCACACCTTCATTTGCAACCCCTGACCAAAAGTAGCCCAAGGCCTACCTGAACCACTGAACCAACAGGTTGCCATGGACGTAATACTTGCAGTAGCTAGTTCACGCCAAAATGTGATTGCTTAACCCAACTACACTAGACTAAACTTCTTAAGCCCCTCCCCATCATTATCTCACTTCCTCCCAACCCTCCCAGCCTCCACTTAACCCTTTCACCTCCCCAACCCATTTAATTCCTCCTAATATTAACCTAACTGCACCATGAAGATGTCCTGGGACAACTTAGTTTTTTGCCAAATTTCATCTGTAAATAAAATCAAATGAAGCCATTAAAGAGTTGAGGGGCATAAGTAAAAGTTAACAATCAGCTATGTGACTGGATCCAGCAGATTACTGTAGGTCATGTGACTGGATCAAGGGACTTTAATTTGCTAATGTGAAAATAATATATAAATGAAAGTTTCGATATGCAGCTATTGCTTAAAATATTCACAAATATGCATACTGTGCAGGTACTTGCCCTGTAAGTGTGTGGTCAAAAGAATATTTTAAAGATGGCATTTTTTTTTTTACTTTAAAACTCTGTGCTTACTTTCCATGCAAGCAAATAGTTCCCAGAGTAAGTATGGATGTTTGCCCAGGCTAAGAATATCAAGCTGCTGCATACTCAGGTTCTAACTTTACTCTCTTTTCTTTTCACTTCCTTACTCCTCTATATGAGTATGTTTTTAAATGGTGATGTTATTCTTACTCTGTCTGTCTTGTATAAAGGAGGAAACTCCACATCAAGAATCTTTTTGTTTATTAGAATGTTTATATACAGTTTTTCTATTAAATTAATTTGAACTATTCTATTACATTTCTGCCTTTTTTGTTTGTAAAATATTTTGTATTTTAATTGGTCAGTATTGATCAGTGCATTACCCATATCCTGGTAAATATATATTAATAAGCATGACAAGTAAACAAAGGGGATTGTGGAGCAGATGATATTACTTTTCTTTATTCTGCTTCTCAATATAAATTTAATAGTTATAGCTCATAAATAATAGCTCTATAATGGTCAAGCAGTTTGGTACCAGCAGCATAATAATTAATGCCTTAATCATCACCAAACAGTAAGTATAGACATGTGGATTTATAACACAGTGTGTGCTGTCATGAAGTCTAAATAATGAAGTTACCACATCCTTTTACCTTCTGTTTTGTCAGTGATGAGAAAGAGCAGGGAAAATTGCCTACTATGTTTCATTGCCTGTTACTAGCAGTTTTAAAGTAAGACTAACTCTACTGCAGGACATCCTAGATTAACAGTTTTAGTATCATTTTGTTACTTACACTGTATAAATCATTCTGTTGCCTATTGGCAAGCCACTTTTTTTAAACTGGTGCTTCTGAATCATAGTCTTTCATATTGCAATGCTGCTGAAAGTGGGAGGAGTTATGCAAAACATGCTAATTAGCTATTCAGACTTTTAGCCAGATGTCCCTACTTCTCAGCAGCCTTTGTCCATATTTTCAGTGTTTGCCAGTTGAAAGATATGGCCTGCTGTATCAGTTGCTCACATAACCAATAGCCTGAAGTGTCAGTTGCTCTACTGTGCAGGTGTGACTGATAGATTGTCAGAGTGCTATAAAAAAGAGAAAAAGTTGTGGTTTAGCTGCAGATCTGTAGAGAGTTGTTAGTGTATACAAGCAGAGCACAGAAAGAGAAGGTGGAGATTGTTGACTTCATGGAGGACTCTGCCAAGAAGGAAGTATATTTTGAAAGTTTGCTGGGGTGTTTAGCAGCTTTTGAATGTCCTGATAAAATGTATATGACCTCTGTCAGACATGTTTAAGCACTCACTTTGACCAGATAGTAACCTTTAAGCACACGCCTTTGGGTACCAAAGTCATCACATACCCCAACCTCAAACTAAAAACAATTACCCTAAAAAAAATAAATAAATAAAATGAAAAAAACTTTATTACAGTCTCCTGTCCAAACTAATACATGTCCAGTAACAATACTGGCACAGTAATTACAAATTAATTTCATACATATTAATGTTACCTTTCCATTAACTGACACAGTTATAATGTACTCAAATGATATAAAGCACGATACATTAAAAGTTTTCACAAGTCCTTCATACATATGTTCATATGTAGAACTCCACAGACATATCACCCAACTTCAGAATATTCATGCAATCTATTACTTTCTCTGTGATTAATGTCAAAAGTCAATTTTTTTGCCTTGTACATTTAAAATACCTTAAGAAAGTCCAGTCTTTGTGTATACAATTAAAGCCCTGTTTTTACAGTACACAATTAAAAGTCCATTTTAGCTATATACTGTTCCAATACAGTAATAAAATCCATTTTGCCATATACAATTCAAATACAGTAAAACCCAGAAGTCTGGCTGCTGAACTGTGCTGTGCACAAGCTTGGATTCAAAATGAGCATCCGTATGGAAAAGTATGTAGGAAGCAGAGTTATTCTTAGTGAGAAAATAGCATGCATGCAAACAGAACATGAGTAGATGCAGTAGTCCCAAAGCACATGCCTTTCTGGTCTTATCGCATTCTGACACTTGTACAACAAAGGAACTGACACTTCAGGCTGTTGGTTATGTGATCAATTGGCTGCAAGCAACCAACACTTCAGGCTATTGATTATGTGAGCAATTGGCAGCAAGAAAATTAGATTCAAGACAATGATATACTTAAAGTCATCCCACTTATCAATGGAGCGGGCAGAGTACAGTCTGTCTGAAAGGCATAGTTATAACTGCTAGATCAGAGTACAAGTCTGTCATTTACAATAGTTTGTTTGCGTCTTTCAGCTTTTCCCGGTTAGGGGTCGCCACAGCGGAACTCCGGTCTGCTAATGATTGGCAGTTGATTTTTACGTACCGGCTTGCCAGGCCTGACTCACAACCTTCAACGAAGGTACGCCCATTCACGCACGTCTCCACGCAGAAGACGCTCTAGCTGGGAATCGAACCGGACAGCATCTTACTGTGAGGTGACAACGCTACCGCAGCACCACCACCGCGGGTCCCATCATTTACAATAGTGGTCACTGAAAACTGGACACAAATCCCTATACGTTAGCAGACATTAAATAGACGAGTATTTATTTTGGTCTATTTGTTTCAGTCATATTTACTGCCGCAAGTCACATTTATTAGTCTGTTTCCTGGCAAATAAGAGGAGTTAATTTTTGTATTTCTGGTTAGCACTATGTCTTATCATCTGGTTTTGGCCTGAATTGCCCCACTTAAGGTAACTTTTTATTGTAGCAATAAGTGATTGTAGGGCTTTCTGGGAAGACTCGAGTTGTGGGATGGCCCACTATTTATCACTGTAGCATGTTATAAATTTGCTCTTTCAATGAAATGCATTTAATGTGAACAGCAACGATTGCCTTGCTTCTGGTCATCAACACACATTCTACAACACCATTAGCTTATGAACATATTGGAGTAATTGTTATGTGATCAATTGGCCACATTTCTGCAGAATTTGGTTGGGTCACAGAAAATATCTCTTGCTATATAGAGAAAAAGTTGAGGCCTGTGGTGTCTGACATACCCACTATACTTAGAGACACATATCAACTGTTAGGCGACTTGAAGGAGGTTAATGGGCTGGATTTTGATTCAAGTTTATTGGTTACATTGGATGTTAAGAGCCTGTTCACTTCCATTCCCAATGACTATGGACAGGAAGCCATTAGGTATATATTGAATCATATCAGCAGTATTAGTAGGAATGAACAAGTGTTATTGAACACCCTTTTGGATTTAGTCCTTAATAACAATGTACTTATGTATAGGGAACAGCACTTCCTACAGCAATGGGGTGTAGCCATGGGGACTCCTTGCGCTAACACCTATGCCAACCTGGTTGTACATTTCTGGGAGTCCTCATGTTTATTCCAACACACTAGCTTTTCCAAAGTACTCCTTTACAGAAGGTTTGTGGATGATATTCTCCTCTTGTGGGAGGGGACGGTTTCAGAGCTACATGCCTTTATAGAAGAGCTTGAATTGACGACTGATTTCTTAAGGTTTACTATAGACTTTTCTGCCACTCATGTACATTTTCTAGATGTTACCATCAGTAAAAACATGGAAGGGGGACTATCTACTACTTTATACAGAAAACCATGTTGGAAGAATAATATCCTTAGGTTTGATAGCATGCATCCCAGATTCACATTCAGGAATATTGTCAAGAGTCAGTTCACTAGGATCAACAGGTTATGTGATGATCCAGAGATGTTATTGCTAGAATATCAGAAGTTGGAACAGTTGTTCCTTGACAGAGGATATGATCCTGAGATGATACACAAGATTAAGAAAGCTTTTGTGTGCAGGGATGATCTTAATATAGAAACAGGAAAGTCTATGAGGCTGTTTGGATCTGCCCCTTATATGTATAATACACACAGGGTTAATGTTATCTTGAATTTCACTAGTAATATTAAAAACATAATAGGGATCATTTCTAAGAACTGGAATATCCTTACAACTGATAGAGATATCACCAAAATAGTTGGCCCCCATCCAACCTTCACATATAGGAATTGTAAGAGCCTTAAGAGAATCCTATGCATAGAAAAATTAGGTGGATCTATTCAACATACAGCTTTGAGTCAACAGAGATTGGGTACCTACCCATGTGGTAGATGTAATATGTGTACCTGGATTTCTCCTATACAATCTTTCACACACCCTACTCTGAAGTATACTTTTGAACCTAAACATACGGCCAGCTGTGATGATATGAATATTATTTACATGGCCAATTGTAGGTCATGTAAAGCCTTCTATGTAGGTATGACCACGAGACGGCTCAAGGACAGGATCTATGATCATATATATGTAATCAAGAAATCTGACACTAAGAATGCCTTAGCCAAACATATCCTGGAATATCCAGGACATACTTTTGGTTTTAAAGTTTTACAAAAGAAATGTCTTGATGTTAGAAAAGGAGACAACTTTTGTGAATTAGAAAACATAGAACTGAGTTGGATTCTTAGATTGAAGGCACATCATCCCCCAGGCCTCAACTCATATGTTAGTATTAGATCAGCACTGAAGACGAGGAGATAACTTACATTTTCACATTTTATCCTGTGTCAGCTTTGTCCCGTTCTTTGATTCCATGTACTTTCTAGCATCTATAGGAGGTGTTCCTCTATCATTATATTCATCCTTTATATCATATTTAACTTCATTTCCAGATAGTGGTGATTAGTGAGGCTTTGTGACCCCTTTTTTGAGGTATTTCATCAGGAGTTCATATAGATACTTGGGTGCTGTATTCAACTATCTTGGTTTTCTACACATTTTTGATAGTAACACCACTATTTTTAGTGGTGTTAGTTATGTACTTGCATATGCACCTTCATACACATATATATTTATATATATACATATATATTTATATATTTATGTAGGAATATGTTCATACTTGTGCTTCAGCCTCCTTTTTTGCAAGGTTGACATGACATGCTTATTTTAAGCATTTTTAGTATTTTTTTAAGTTTGTTGTTTACATTTATTTTTCTATATATTAGTATTGTATATAATATGTACATAATGCATATAACGTTATTTATTAGAAAGATGTTTTTATGTATTTAATTACAGGCCAGTTTCTGCTTGATTGTTATATGAATTTATATACACCAGCATTGCTGTTTTGTATTGTTATCCACCATGCCTGATGTTGTTTTTAACAAAGATTTCTTAGTATATTAGGGGCTGTTGAATTATTTGTAGTGTTTTTATGAGCTATTTTTCATGTTTCATGACACAAGTTAATTGCTAGATAGCTAGCTCCTATACACAAGTTTTTAAGTGTGTTTGGTGCTAAAAAATATATGTATATATTATTTTTTAACATTGGATAAATACTATAGATGCAGTTGTATTCATTGAAAGGAGTGAACTGATTGATTAATTGATTAATTGACTTATTGATTTTCTTTAGCTAGGTATATAAATGAAGCTTGCTTCCTTGTGTATTAGATCTGAAGAAGCATGCAGTAGTGCATGCGAAAGCGCTCATCTTTTATGTTATTTTCTTCTTAATAAACAGTGAATCCTTCGTGGTGGCCTCTTTCCATTTTTATGCTATTACATTTCTGCAGAATTGTTTGAACTTGATACTATTAAAAACTTATCTCAAGCTGATGGACTCAGAAATGTACATCCCGAGAAGCTTTTTTAATGGTACAATAGTTTTGCTTCAGATGGTGAGTAACAGATCTACTATGGGATGCCTTTTGTTTTATATTGCACACAATTGAGCTGGTCCAATTGGTCCTTTTTCAATCCCAACTAGTTACATTTAAACAAAACGAAACCTTCTGGTGCAACAACAACATAGCTAACTAAAGAGAGATTTACAATTCCAATCAACACCATGAGAAACATGATTGCACGAGTAATGCCAAATAATAGTAGCAGGGATTTTCCTGAAACAACGATAGAATTAGGTAATAGCTGAGTAGACGTGTCACTGTTTTTCTGGGAAAAGAAAAGACAAAATAAATCACCGTCTCATCCAATAACACTAAATAACATTCATTGCTTCGCACCTAAACTGCTGCTTTCCATGGACTTAGACTGACAGTAAACGTGGGTGGTCACTTAGGTGGACATGTCTTTTGTTTCAAAACCCAGAACCAAATCTGGAAAAGGAATGACACTTGTATGTAATGGTGACAGGTTTAAAGTTTTGAGAAAATGCATTAGAAGAGCAAAGAAAGGTTTTAAAATGAAGTATGTTGTACAGGGAAGGGCAGTGGCTCATGTTTAGCTGTTTGAAAGTAATGAGTATCACAAAGATGTATCAGATGACTAGAGATAAATGAGTAATTCGATTTTTCTAAGGAGACACGGTGATATTCCCTAGGGAGAGAGCTCCACATGGACCTACACATTTAGTTTAGTGCTGCAAATAGGTTTTTATTATTTGCAGAAATGCTGTAAGAAGTAACTAATACTGAAGTTGAGAACAACTAAGCCCTTACGAAAGGGAAACATTCCTTCTGTAGAAAGGGAATAATTAACTCTGTAACAGGTTTTTAGAATGCCTTCAACATTAATGATCATTTTGATAATACCAAAGTCAAATAAAACAATACGAAGATTACCAAAAGCCCTTCTGTAGACTCAGAAATCCAAAATGAAAAAAACAACAGCAGGGCTACCAAGGCTCATAGCATAGAATGTAATGAAATGCACACAGGATAAGCGCGTTCGGAAACAATTCCTTCATCAGCTCCAACACAATGAAATACAAACTCTGAAGGCACGTATTTAAAGCTCAAAAGCACTAATAATTTCATGAGAACAATTAAAACTAATACAATTATTAGCTTGATTGCATTAAACAATTACTAAAAGGCAATCTACAACTAAATACATTTTGAAATCTGCCCCATACTAGCAAACTAAAAATGGAAGCACAGATCTGCAGCATAGCAAAAAACCGTACTAACATATCAAAAAGAGTCTTGCGTCATCTAGAAACAGTAGGCCTTAAACATCCTACCAACAAATAAAGATAATAAAACCATTCATTAAATCGGAAACATACCTGCAAAATAAAAACACAGGTTTAAGAGGTAGCTGTTAACATAAGAGAAACACTGGAATATACCATTGTGTAATAGTCTGCGAGTTTTCAGAATAGGTTTCAAAGGCATGTAACCATTCAAACCAGGGGGGAATGTCAGCTCGCAGAGCAGCTAGCCAATTCGTTTCTTTCACCTCTGTGCTATTCCTGATATCACCCCCCCCCCCCCAATAGTAGGCTTAAAACTATGTATCACCATAAAAAAGAACTTATGATCCACAAATGCCTTAACATGCTGGAACAATGCATTGCTCTCCAGTCCATTCCAAATAGCACCAGCATGTTGTAAAATGTGCTGTTTCAACATCTGATTAGTCTTGCCAACATAAAATGAGCTGCAGTGATCATAGATTGCTATATAGACCACATTTCTACTGTTGCAAGAAGTATATCCCTTATAACAATACCGTTTATTAGTAACAGGATGTATTAAGATATTAGAGCTTTTAATAAATGCACAAACGTTGCACCTCTTGGAAGAATATGTGCTTTTCTTGGTACTCTGAAACATGGCACTAACCATATCAAATGTTTTATAACAGAGCATATCCTTCAAATTGCGATTCCTTTTGTACATAAAACATGGATCATTTCCTACTATGCCCCTAATCTTGCTGTCCACCATTAACCATTTCCAATTGCTACGTATAATGTCACAGACTTGCCTAGAGTGACTACTATAGACATATGGTATTCTGACTGTTTTAGAGTTACTGCTCATAACAGGAAAACTATCTCCTTGTTTAGAGGAAAACTATGGTTTGCCTTTTTTATAACGCACACTTTTTAGGTCACCTATGGTTCTATTCATTTCTTTGTTCTTATAACCCTGTTGAGCTTAGTTAACAGCCACCTTTTCAGCTTAATGGAGAAACATATCTTCCTGAGTACACAGCCTGGGCATTCTTAAAAACTGATTGTTAACAATAGTTGGAAAAAAATGGGGGGGGGGTGCATGCTGACCCTATGCTATGAGCCATGGTAGCCCTACTGTTGTTTTTCTCATTTTGAAAATATACCCAGTAAATGTGAGCAAATGATCCATCCAAATACTTAGATACCCTAAATGTAGGGCTCACTTGATGCAACTAACCATACAAGACAAGATCAGCAAGCTTGTGAGAATATTGTGAAGACTTTAATTGATTGCCAGCTGAAAGCTAGTGGTACCCAGGATACCAACATTTAACTGTGATTAGGAATAATATATACCAACTTCAGAACTGCAATATCTGAGAGCATTCCTTCAAATTTGAGGTGCATTGATCTTAAAGTTAGTATTAAATACATATAAGGGCTGTGGGGGTGCAAGGAGGTGTAGCCTCCCTAGAAAATGCTTCAGAAGTGCAATGACAAGGTATCATATTCACTATTTCACACTTCCTTTTTTGGATAGAATTGGTATTAAATAAAGTAGTGAGAATCATAGTATTGGGGCCTTGTGATTTTGATAAGGACCCCTAATACAAGCTTATAAACCAGGGCCTGAGTGTACTGAAATTTGTGTCCCTCTAAAACTGAGGACCTCTAAAGGTCTGACAAGATAGTTTTAAGACAGACATTTATTATGTGCCAAAGAAGTGTACTAATTATTAAAATATCACATGCTGATAAAAACTGGTAATGGTGCCCATCAGAGTCATGTCAGCCATATTGGGGGATGTTTCTAAACCAAAGGTTCCTAAGTTTTTAGGTGAATACTAGACTAACTGTCCTGAAGGGCCATGTTAAGCCTAACCAATAACTGCGATCCAAATTAAATCTTGCACCTTGTGTCTGTGGGGTGAAGGCCTTGGCCATTATGCCAAAACCTATGTCCTCATTCAAGGTTTAGCTATGGCTTGTGCTAGTGGCTGTTGTTTTGATACCATGCTTAGGGGACAGGGGATTTACTACTAGCATTAACTCTACATTTAAAGAGCTAGAATTTTCATGTCATTATGAATCAATATTAAATTGTATGTCTCTGCAAAGTATAAACTGCAGAGATAATAGAAAATAAAAGTGCTATAAGTAACAGATTAAATTCCATAGCAATATTAGTTTGAAAAGAAAGAAAAAGGCAAATTGATTATGGAAGTGATAATTAAAAATATTTCTGTTGAGGTTTTAAATCATTCAGCTGGGTGTGTGGGTCTGGCACCATAGGTGCCCTTGGTATTACTGCGTCATTTACAGCTTGTAAATCTTGGACCATACGCCACTCTCCATTTGCTTTCTTAACAGGAAATAAGGGGGTGTTACATGGTGAATCAGAAGATTCCACCAGCACCCCTTCCTTAAGTAAAGCTGCTATAATAGGTTTGATTCCTACCTCTGCATCTTTTCTTAAGGGATACTGTCTTTTTTGTGGTCTAAATGCCGACTTTGGCATTATAGTAACTGGTCCCGCCGTACGAATAAGTTCTACATCTGATTTTCCTGTTGACCTGAGATTTTCTGGTATATTCTGTAAGGCATTCTCTTCCTCCTTCAATAGGAGTGCTAATCAGCTGTCCTTGCTAGACTGCAAGTGTACAGCTGGGTGGGTCTGAGTTATCCAGTTCAGCTTCTGCATTTGTATTCCCTGTTCTGACAGTTCTAACTCTGTCTGTTTTTCCCATCTCGTGACTTTTTCTCCTAAGTCTACCCATTTTACATTCTTGTCCTTAGTTAAGCTAACATGTCGTAATCAATTAGATTTATAGAGTGCAAAGAACTCCTGGGGCAATGAACAACTGGCTACACTGTTCCCTTCTATGTCCCAGTACATATTACATAATATCAATCTGTTTGCAAGATTTCTAAACAATTCTTGCTCATATTCCTTATCAGGTCCTGGTGTGTTACATTAATACAGAGTACAGTGCAACAAATGCTGTTTATCAATGTCAAGGGAGGGGAACTTGCTGATGGCTACGTTCATCAATTCTTCGGTCACCGCCCCTGGACCAGTCGTAACCAAGTCCTGGCTGTACCAATAGTATGTTTTACCCTCAGTTTGCACTGCAAAGGTATCAATTTGTCGCTGTGCTTCCATACCCTGCATAGTCAGAACTACTGCTATACCAAATAGCTGCATAAGGTCTCTGCCCAAGAGGTTTACTGGGCATTTTGCAGAAACAACAATTTTGCTTTTCTGGGTCAATCCTGAAACAGGATCAGTTATTGCAATATTATGGGAGAGGGGCTCCCGATACAGCTGTCCATTAGCTGCTTTCACTAGTATGTAATCAGGTGACTCTGAGTTCTCTGGCAGTTTGGAGGGATGTATCAGGGTCTGTGATGCCCCTGAGTCACACAAGAATCTGACTTCCCTCCCTTCTACCAGGAGTGGAACTTCTGGTTTCGTGTCTGCTAAATAGAGCTCTAAGCTCAATAAAGCCAAATCTAATATTTCATTTTCTTCGCCATCCGTGACTTTTTGCACCTCCTCTATTTCTTCTGTCACATTCTCTACTCCCTCTATCACATACTCATCTGTCCTTTCTCTGCTATCCCCTTCTAGTGATTCCTGACTATCATATAGTCAGTCCTCACCCTCCTTATCTTCCGTGGTTGCCTTCTTGTTTTTCCTGCAATCCCTTGCCAAGTGTCCTTTCTTACCACATTTAAAACATTCACCCCTTTTCTTTCGCCCTTCAAAGTCCTCTGATCGTTGATCAGATTGTTTGTTTCCCTGGGCATTTCTCTTGCCCTTTTTCCCGGACTGTACTACATATACTTCTGCTCCATCTTATACAGAAAATACTTGGGCTTTCTTTTTCTTTTTGCTATTAAAATGCCTTTCGGTATGCCTAGCATATTCAAGCAATGACTGTAAACTGCTTGTACGATGATTTACCATGTGCTTTGTAATAAAGATGCTGATGGGTGCAATACTGCCTTTCAAAAAATGCATTCTTTAACTGCTGCTCATATGGGGAATCATGTGTCTGATCTTCAGAAACCTGCATTCCACAATGGTTATTAAAACATTCTAATAGTCTGGCATAATATCTGTCAATAGCTTCACCTTCCTGTTGGATGCATTGATTAATGCAAGTCCAGTCTGCCCTAGGCTTCCATTTCTCAGAGATTCGGTCTGTAAGACCTTTCACTCTGTTGTCTAATTCTGCGCTACTATGTGGGGGGGTCCTCAGCGTAGCGTCACGGAGATTCCAGTCGCCACTAATCATGTGCCAATCTGGTCCCACAATTTGTCTGACTACTTTTTCTACCTCTTCTCCATTTAAATTATAACTTAGCCTCATTCCTTGCAAATCTTCTAAGAACTTTCTAAAATTAACTTTTGGATGGGGAATTCCCTCAGTGGCTTTCCGGGTGTCTTCCGGAGTCCAGGGTCTATACACTAGAATAGTTGGGTCCTGACCTTCTTGCCCTGCCTGAGGATTAGGCACTTCTATAAGTGGGCATATTTCTTCTTCACTCATAAATCGTGAATTTCTACCCATTTGATATAACTCAATGTCCCCTTTTGAGTTTCCTGCTCGTGTTTGAGACCTGGTCTCGACGGGATCTCTAATAAATGGTGTTGCTTTTGTAGTGTCTCTACTTACAGTGTCAGCAGGATATCGCAGGGGTGGGCTAACTTGTTCACTTGCCTCATATTCTGGTAAGGGAGGTGGAGGGGCTGATGCTATTACTAAGTTATTGTCCTCCTTATCTAAAAACATTGCTTTTGAGTTATTATTCTTTTGTTCCCTTCGGTTTACTTCCTCAATACACCTGTGTGCCTGAGGAATTCCTAATTGACGTTGCTTTTTTACCCGACCTTTAGAATCAGTTTTAAGCTGTCTGACAAGTTTGATAAGCGAGGATTTTTCTAGTTTACCATCAAATTCATACTTATTAACCCATTTTGAGTAGTATTTAATATTATCAGCACGCTGTGACTGCATGTATTTTGCATCTTCGGTTAACGGCGGATTTTGGGACCTTTTTGTACAATTATTACCCATTTTATTCTACCCTTTTTAACCATTACGTAACACCTTATTTTTAACGTGGTACCACGGATGTTTTTATAGTCTCTTCAGAATGACTGCTTACCTGCTCTGTTTCCCTGATCTATGACAAGACAGTAATCTTTCTGTCCCTGACTTATAAATAAAGTCTCAACAGAACAAATACAAATCTAGTCCCTGATCTAAAACAGAAAAAAGAAGGTGGATTCACTTTACCTGAGCCTTCGTGATTGATCACCTGGTTCGAGTAAACCCGTCCTTCAGTCACAGATCAGAAAGTGGCTGGCCTCTTTTGTACGACAATTCAGTCGGAGGACTTTTCAAATAAGAAGAACCGATGTGGTTTCTTCCCCGTACGGTTTCAAGCCACCTGGCCTGTCTGATCTGAGGTGAAGTGAAGGTTTCTGGCTCGAGGGACCAATCTGTCAAAGGAAAAACCTTCAAAGACCAATATACGTAAGGTTCAGTTAAGGCACTTTTAATTTACTTGCAGCAAGGAGACAAAAATATGCACATACAATTTTTTATTTTTTTATTTTTATTTATTTTATTTGTCTAACTACTAACAGGAAGTATGTTCATTCTTATACTTTTTACAAGACATGGCCTTCTAAGCTGACATAATCAAACACAACTTTCAGTATTGTTCTACAGTAGATGTTACTCAGATTTTCTGCTGACATGACTAGATTTGTGAGAAACTTTTCAGAAAAACAACCTGGCCTTGGTGACTATTAATACGTTTACAAGCATCTATTGTACAGTGTTACATTTCAAGGTACTCTTGTAATACAGCTACAAGCAAATGCTGATTGCAGTTCATATTTTTAAGCAGGCTTTGTACTAATTATCTGCAACTTCTACAGCTTTGTATTTTCTCATGGCACAGCAGAACTTCTTGTCTAAGCTTCATACAAGTAGTATTGTTCTATTCATTATTTTCCTAACGCAAGCAGAAATCACCTGCTTCTCGGTAAATTTCCAAGGCACAAGCAAGATTTTAGCTAACAATACAAGGTCAGAAAGCAACTGCAGTTTGTACAGATTTATGCAGTATGAAATAGAATAACCCTTTTCAAGCTCTAAATGCACTAAGCATATTCCTAATACACACATTAATACATATTTTTCTAACAGGCTGTCATTGAACAGGGCACATAGGTGTGGTGCCAGTTCATTATATAGTTCATGTAGAACACAGCCAGGGATATTGTCGGGTCCCATGGAAGCTGTATTCTTGGTCTTGGACAGTGCAGTCTTAACCTGTGCAACAGTAGTACTGGGTGCCTGGGATTCTACTGGTATTGTGATAGTCCTTTGGGGGGGGGGGGGGGGTGAGAGGGGTAAAGTTGGCACTGAATCTGTCGGCCAGTATATTGGCAACATCTGTTGACTTGGTATAAAAGGTACCGTTGTGCAGTAGCTCAGAGCAAACCTGGGTATTGCCATGGAGATTCTTGACATAACTATAGAAGGCCTTATGATTATCTTTAATATCTGCTGCAATCTTGTTTTCATAGCTAGCTTTAGACGATTGGATGAGGGATCTCAACTTTATGTTGAGGCTAATAAAGGAGTTTTTCCAATCTTGGGACTTCACCTTTTTCTGCAACAGTTTCTTTCTTCTGTTGTAGAGTTTGTTTATGACAGGGGACCACCAAATTGGCTTCCTTTTTTGGAGGAGAGCATCTTGGTTCTCTTGGGTATGACCAGTTTTATGCATTTGTGTACATATTCAAACAGTGTATTGGTGTATGATTCAGCAGCCATACACTCATTCTCCATCTGTATGGCTGTCATGAAGTTAGGCACCTCTGTTTTTAGGAGTCCTAAGTTAGCTTTGGAGAAGTTTTTCACAGTGGTTACCTATTTGGGGGGTGCGGGTGGGATGTGGATATCCATAGTGATTAGTTTGTGGTCAGATCTAACCAGAGAGGAGCTGACTGTTGGTGCAGAGCAACGATCACCCATGTTAGCGATAACCAGGTCAAGGATGTTGCTCCTTCTAGTGGGAGTAAGAATGAACTGGTCCAGGGCATTGGAATTAATGAATTACAGGAAATGTTAGGCAAGTGTATTAGTACATGAGCAGTTTTCCCATTTAATGGAGGGGTAGTTGAAGGCACCCAGTATGAGGGTGTTGGGTTACAGCCTAATATTTTCCAGGGTGCTTAGGAATGTGGAGTGGGAGTCTTGGGACATGGTTGGGGACCTATAGCAGGCTACAACCTGAATCGCTGTCTTACCTAATGTTGGTTTTACCTGAAGTATCTCTGCTGCGTTATGTTGGGCAACTAGTATGGAGGTGTGTATATCCTTTATGAATATGGAGACACCACTGCCTTTGGAGTTTCGCTTGGCATTTTGGGCTTGAAAGGTGTGGAATGAATTATAGCTTGGTAGCACAGGGGTGCTTTCTGCTGCCTTGAACCAGGTCTCTCTTACGGCACAAATGTCGATGTTCTCCATTTTAAGGAGTGCTTTGAGTGAGTGCATTTTGAGATTCAGACTTCTAGCATTGAGCAGCATGACCCTCAGATTGCATTTATTTATAGTTGTTATGGTGGTAATTTGGTCATTTGAACACCGCCTAAAAAAGGCACTATAGGGGTGCCATGAGCCTTGGCCAGTATCCGGAATCCCAGTGGTGACAGATGCAGGCCATCTCTGGCAAAGCATCGAGGTCTGTCAATCATGTCATCCCAGGCAGACAGATACTGGATCCCCTTAAAATGACACCAGAAACTTAGCCAATTGTTTAAGTCAATCATTTTCTGCATTTACTGTGGTATAATTCTGGGTGACAGTAGGATGCAGCTCAGGGCTAGGGTCACACCCACCTAGGCTACATGATTCAAGAACTCCTCCATGTCTCTTTTAATGTAGTCCAGGGAGGTATGTCTCAGATCATTCACACTAACATGGACAATGACAGAGTCATATTTGTACTTGTCGTGAAGTGACCTGAGTGCGTGCATTATGTGGCGGATCCTGGCTCCCAACAGGCAGCTGACTGTTACCTTCTTATTCAACCTAGTGAGTGGGGCATCTGTGTGTTCACTATTGAGTCACCTATGACTAGTGTGTTGGGCAAGCTGTTTTGCCTTAGGGGTTATAGTTGAGTGGCACACTGTTTAAGTGGGCTATGTGTCTTGTGATTTGTGCCATGCTGTGATGGTCAAGTGCGTTTCTGTCTTGGAGGTCTCTGCTGTTTGGGTAGATTTCTATTTAAAGCCTCCGCAAAGGTGGGTGTGTGGCTTGTGTTTTTATGTGAGAGCTGTGGTGGTGTTTGTTCTGGAGGGCTATTTGTTCCATGTGGTGTGGTGCAAGTGTTGACCTTCTCTTGACCAGCTATTCTGGTATTGGCTGGAGAGCGCTTTGCTTCCCTTTTGGATATATAAGTGCATCTCTCGCACGTCTGAGTGTTTTGAAATGACAGCTAAGCAAAGCCACTTTCTGTTGACATCTCCAGATGCAAAGGCCACAGACATACAGTGGAATGCATATGAAATGCCAACCTAATAGAATGCAAGTCTACCTTTGTTCTGATGCACTGTACATGTGTTTGTATCACATGACCTAAAAGAAGACAATGACACAACATGATATAAAAACAATGGTGGAATACTGGGGTACTTATTACCAGTATAGAACAAGAAGGTGTTATTCATCAATGGAAACAATTTCTTGGTCATCATTTCAAGGACTATGTGCACTTCTAGGAACATTATTTTGAAAAAAAATCAGAGACAGGCTAGATTAAATTCAGAGCAGCGAGCAAAGGTGACACATAGTCTTTATCATAAGCCATATAAAAACTAGAAGGGTTAAATCTGTATTAGCTGTGAGGCAAGGATGCAAGGTGAAAGTCATACAAACTATCAACTACCATTAGGGAATCCAGACGTTAAAGTGCTACAAAGGAATCCTAAGAAATTATGTGTGTACCATATTAACAAATACACATCAAACAACAGAGCAAAACTGGAATGGCTAATGAGAGATGTGAATATTATTTCACTTGAAAGGAACGTTTGTTTACAAAATCTCCTTGATGAAACAATAATATCAAAACAGTTGTACAACTTAAGAATTTAAAGAGCAAATATAAGGTATTTGTTGTTATAGGTGATAAAAACTGCTGAGTTTGTAGAATTAGTACATTAGATGCGTGAGGCATTCTATGACTGCTGTCAGAATATGATCACCTTTTAACGAATATTACAGACTAAATGCTCCATGTACTGAGCTCTGATTACTTTGAGATTGTCCACAATACCAAAGCATCAGTCATACACTCATTCAATTTCCTGTGCTAACCAATTTCTGTTTTACTTCTTGACCATAAATGATAGTTTTACAGAAAGCCTCTGACACAGTAAAACATACTATCACTCTCCTCACAGCCAGGTAATACATTTTTTCTCCAACACCTCCACTCTAGAAAATACAAAATGAAGGACTATGAACTAGTGGTGAATTATACCCCATTATCCCCTCAGTCATCCCCCGAGAAATATCTCCCGCCTTTTCTTCACTAACTACCACTAGGGAGCAGGTCCTCCCTGTGGTCTCTTAAGGCCAGTGGAACTGTTTTGATGGGCCCTGATCAGAAGCGATGTTGGTTCAACCAGTCCCAGGGCCAGTACTATGACTCAGCACCCCACTCCCTCAGCTCTTCAAGGGAAGAGCAAAACAAAAAAGCACTTCACTATAATAAACTGATTGCAATGATCTACAGTTAGAAGTATGCCCACTCCAGATCTTTCATCGAGTACAAAAAAGGACGTTCCTTCTACTGGCACACTAATCAAGTGGCAGATGCCCAACACCCCCTCCCCGCCCTGCCCCAACCATTCAGGTCATGTTCCTGTGCCCTGCCCCCAACCCTCCTTCAACTTATTTTATTAAAATAAATGAATGAATGAATGAATAAAAAAATGTCTTTTACACTGCAGCAAAAATGTACTACAGTTTATACCCTGCCTGCATGGAGCTCTATAGCACTCATGTTTTAATTAAAAAAAAAAAATCATCTTTTTTAAATCAAGCAAACTGCTTGCTACCACTGTAGCAAACAGTTGCTATAGTTTATACCCTGCCTGCACAGAGTGCACAGCATTCATGCTTCAGTTAAACAAAAAACTGTAGCAAACTACAGGCTACAATGTAGAAAAACAGTTGTTACAATTTAGATGACACATGGAGTGCTATATCGCTCAGGTTTATCCTCATATGCAATACGGGCTTTTAAAAGCCGGTATTGCATTAAAGAGAGATCAGGATCAGCTGATCGTGTTCCCAACATTTGCACCCTGGCCCTGATAATGTTTCAGGATGCCTCCTGAACAGCATGCAACATGACCATCAGGCCTGCTAAAAATCTCTATTTAACCATAGCCTCTAGATAAGCTTCATGCCAAATGAATGGAGGGTTGCAACATTTTTGCCTCTACACAAGATGGAGGGCTTTTACGGACCCAAGAAATTACAAACCCATAAGCCTAACTGGTCTCAAATGCAAGTCCATGAAATGAATTGTTATGGAAACAATGACATAGGAAGCTTACAGACAATGGATCTCATGGATTTGTTAAAGGCAGGTCATGCCTGCTTAACCTGGTGGATGTCTACCAGGAAGGTCACTAAAGCTACGGATGAGGGAAAAACAGTGCACAATACCTACCTCAACCTGCCCAAGGTATTTGACACAATACCTCACACAGGCCTTGTAGATAAACTAACAAAATTAGGCATAAACTTGTATATCACCCAATGGATAGCCAGCTGGCTCATTGATAGGTCACAAGAAGTTAGGATAAGGGAATACATCTCTGCAGAGAGGCCAGTCACTAGTGGAGTCTCATAGGAACAGTACTTTGACCTCTCTATTTTGGCATCTACTTATTTGAAGTCAAGTCAAACATTAAAGGCTTTTGGCTGACCAAGTTTGCAGATAACTAGGTAAGGTCACTGAATCCATTAAACACACATATATCCTTCAAGAGGGCCTTATGCAGACAAATTGGTGCCAGAGCCATGGACTAAAACTCAAATGAAAAAAATGCATAATAGTATCCTTTGGAAAGAAAGGCACCCTGGAAATTGCCATATTGATAATACACTCTTTAAAGTAGACTCAGTGAAAAAGATCAGGAAATACATGTTAACAGTAACCTGACCTTTCACCATCATATGCTTCCTGTGCTTAGAAAATCATTCTGATTCGCACAATTTAAGTAAGGACATGAAGTCCAGGTACAATGGGGTCACTGTTCCACTGTACTCATCTTTTTCATCAGACCAGTCATCAAGTACAGTGCATCATTCAGCATGTACCTGACCAGTTACTTAAAAAGCTTGCCAGAAAACAAAGATTCCTTACAAAATGAATACAGGGAGTAATCAACAAGTCACATGTAGACCATCTCAGTTCCCTATCCTTGTACTCAGTTTCCTACAGACAACTGCACTATGATCCATGCTTAGCCTAAAACAGACCCTCTGATCCCACAGTGGTGGATTTGTTGCATACCCACAAAACAAATACCATCAGAAATACCTAAACCTCATCTGTGATATGAGCAGCACATGTTGGAGGTACAGGTATGTGTCTCAAACATCACCCCTACTCTGGAACAGACATCCTAGCCATCTGAAGCAAAGCTCATCCCTAACCCTATTCAGATGTAACTTGGCCAAATGGATGGGAAATTGCAAATTTACCCTTGGTTTGGTACCTATGGCCCCAATGGACAGGGACAGACTGGGAAAGCCTGATGTGTATAAGCCTATAGCGTAACCATAAAATTATTTTGGGTATTGACATGTTACAATATTTTAATAAAACTGGGATAAGGTTGGCTAGGCTTAAAAAGGCGCTTTGACTGATAGCCTAGCAACAACCTATGACTTATTTTAGCAGCTGGCCACTTGTAACTGTGGCTAGCTGTTGAACACTATTATAAGAAATTCACACACACACACACACACACACACACACACACACACACACACACACACACACACACACACACACACACACACACACACACACACACACACACACACACACACACACACACACACACACACACACCTCTATATGTTCCTTTTTCGAAGAAATGATCCTTTATAATTTTGTATAGGCTACCGTCTAACACAAAACAGATAGCAGATAAGTGAAAGAAAATACATGAATAAAAGTGGCTTAGAAACTACAGCCTCCAGAAAGTTACTGGCCAACATTAATTCTGTTTCAAAAATGCCAACTTACAGCACCCCCTGCATCTCTAAAATGTCAACTCTTGAGATTGTACAATATTGTTTTTATAATCTCACTGTTTAACATAGACTAGTTTTGGTGAAAGTGATGAAAAACAGCAGCTGATTCCCATTTTGGCAAAATTCATCTTCAAAAACTGCATTTTTCCTTACTGCTCTACAGAGTCAAAATCAATATAGCAAATACTGGTTCTAGGTTATAACATCGACAGCACATAACATCGACAACGACATCACCGACACCACATCATCGACAGTTCACAAACACGACACCGCACACACTCAACACACCATCGCAACAACCAATAAACAAAACAAATTCCCTGACCAAAAACCACACACACAACACAAGCACACCTAAATCCTAACAAACAAACACTAAACCTTACATACACAACTATCTACAACCCTAACCGAAACCCTAACCCTAAGGTCCGTCACTATCGCACACTAACCTAACCCGCGCCCTAACCCTAACTCACTTAACCCACCCCAACCCAAAAAAATTCACTACTGCACCCTTACCTAACCCGCGCCCTAACCCTAACTCACTTAACCCGCCCCTAACCCAAAAAAATTCACTACTGCACCCTTACCTAACCCGCGCCCTAACCCTAACTCACTTAACCCACCCGTACCCCTACAGACCGTCAACATCGCACACTTACCTTACTCGCACCCTAACGTCCGTCACTACCGCATACTTACACATCCTTTCCCCATGTCGGTGTTCTCCGCGTCGGTGTTTTCATCCATCGATCCTCTGGCGTCGGTGATTTCACTGTCAGTCTTGTCATCTGTCGATGTTGTAACCCAGACCCCAAATACTACACCTTTCTAAAGATGTCTACCACATTCAGTTTTAAGTAATCTGTTCATATGTGAGCCTATAGTCCAGAAAAAGTAGAATCCGGTGTTAAATCAGATCAGGTAGTGTTAATACAGAATTCAGTTTTTCAGATATTTACATAGCAGTGGTTATTAAGGTCTTGATAATGAGAGGAAAAATATAGGGATGTTTTAAATTATATAAATGTATTTTATAACAAAAGCAAAATAATGAAAGGAATGAGTTAGCAAAAGTACTGTTGAGGCAACTAGTTTCTATATGAAAAAAAATATTTCTTTACATTTGTATTTTATAAGAAATTCACATACACACACACACACACACACCTCTATAAATAAACATTCATTGTATTAATTACGAACACTTTACATTTACAATCTGAATGATTACATTACAGCTTTGAATAATTATATAATTGATAACATGCTCATAGATATACAGAAAACAATGATGCAGTCTAAATGGAATTTCAGTCCGCCTTTCCTTTTCAGATCCTTTTGGAAAAATGCCATTGGGGTCTTGAAGTGATAATAGACTTTGGCTCAGTCATAACAGATACCAGGTGGCTTTAATGCTACAACAATCTCATCATAAAGGAAAGAGGAGGCAATATGCACACGTATATGTGTGTGTGTTATATATATATATATATATATATATATATATATATATTTGTGTGTGTGTGTGTGTGTGTGTGCATGCATATTAATGCACACACACACACACATATATATATATATATATATATATACACATATATACACACACACACACACACACGCACACACCCACACACATAATATACACACCAGCACAAAAGAGAAAGGGAAAGCAAACTAAAAACAAATAAAACTACATTTCTGTAGAAGTGACATTGATCAAGCCCTGGCATGTATTCCTCATAGACCGTGCTTTCACATCTGAACTCTGATTCATCACTTTTAAGAGTATTTTCAACATTCTACACAGGAATACATTTCTGAGTTTGTTAAAGCTGTGAATTTTGTATTATGTCCAAGTGACAGAAGCCATAGCATATAATTCTAAATCTTTTCCATAACAGATGGTAAACTTGGGCCGGAGGTACAATGTGGGAGTGTGAGAACCTGGAATATCTCTCTCCTTTATGTTTTACTCTCAGATCCTCGTATGGGTCATAGAAGCTTAGTAAACATACTACATGCAAGATGAAGTCATGACATTTACAGCAAAGCTCAAATAAACTGGTCATATTTAATGAGTGTTATACAACATATTGTCTAACTACAACGAAATAGTGTGACATGAAGTCTTTAGTTTGTTAGATGCAAGATACAGTGTATATATATATATATATATATATATATATATATATATATATAAATACATATTTTACATACTAACCAAAATATATGATCATACTGATGTACCATTTGCCAAGGATATTATGCCTGTCCAATCTGGGCAGAGGACATGCTTCAACTTTTGGTTCCAGGCCTCTCTTTCTTCTCTAGCCCCAAGAGTTCAGTTTCATTCTAGTGATATTTATCACTTTCAGTAACACTTTTTCTGTCTATTTTTGCTTGATATGCAACTTTTGAATATTGTATCTGCTGTGGGCTTTGACATTGATACAGTTTCCGTATCTACTTTTACTTCTGAGGTTTCTTCCACTTTTGTTTTTATGCTCTGACAGTTTTCACAGCGTATCACATTTTGAAATCTTACAGGCTAGAAATGTTACTTTTACTTTCCACAAACATTTGCAAACACAGCACATTGATGCTACAGTACCATTGTCACATTGTGCTATGCAAGGAGCAATTATTAAAGGTTCTTGTTTAGGGTTCAGGACTGCATTTTCAGTGAAACAGGAAATCATATTAAGCAATATTAAACAATATACTCAACCAACTTTACTCTTACTAATGTGACTACATCATATAGACAAGTATTCACCACTGAAAATCTGCTTCCAAATGTTACATATATGTGCATTTGTGTTTAAAAAATGCTGATATAACACATCTGCTAGAACCTGGTATATCATTTCATAATACATTTAACAAACTACCGAAGGAAATATAGTGATCCTCACAATGCAGGAAAAGCAAGAAAACATATGCAGTGATCGACAAGATACAATTCTCAGGCAGGTAATACAGAAAAAATCACACATATTTAAAAGTGTTTTGATTAGAATAGAATGTATGTGTTAGCTGCTTGAGGACACATTTTAGATGAGAAAAACTAAGGGCATATAAAAAGCTGTAGCAGTTAATTTCTGTTACAAAGGTAAACACAGCCAAATCTTTTACAGTAGTGGATTGGTATGCACTATTGATACAGTCAAGCTTTGTTAAAATGTAAGGCTAAAATGTAGAAGGTAAAACTGGAAAACTATTCTTCAGCAAGGACGCCTTATGTAAATAGTTATTTTCAAGCTGTGCTGAACCTTGGTTGACTCTGCAATAAATAAAAACTACCATAACTCAATACTTCTGAGAAGCATATCGCACAATTATGATTGGAGAAATAAGCCATAAAATACAAATAATCAGCAAAACTAAGATACTGACATGATGGTGAGAATCACGTAATGTGGAAGAGTACTACTGTCAACCTCAGACCAAACCTCTACCATTGGAAGATGCCCTGTAATGTTTCCCATGGCTGCTGCTACTGATGGAAGTTTGCATACTGACAGTTTTGGTAGTTTTATTGTAACTGACTTGCCTCTGAAAACCCTTGTTTGGAATAATCCTCTAGAGTCAGACTGTGACACTACAGTCATCTCTCAGTCAGCACCCAGTCCTTTGTTTTCTTTGTATTTTGGATTCTCCTAAGAGAAACGGCACACAGATCCTAATGGCTTCTCTCTAGGAATGATTTCTACATTTTATAAGCAGGTAACAACAGCTGGGATATCTGGCCTATTTTGTTGTATCATTATGCTCACGATTTTCAGTGCAGCCTCAGCCAAACATGTAACACGTGTCCTTAAAGCAGGGATGGGATATCAGGCCTTGTATTCATTTCTCTTTTATCAATTATTATCACCATATTTTGGGGTTCTACTGTACATTTCTTTTTGTGTTTTAAGCATTAAAGTTCATTGTTTCTTAATAAGTTGCAGGAAAATATGTCTTGGGAGACTCCTTAACTGTCATTACAAATCATACCCTTAATAGGGACACCGTACATAGTAGTTCAGCTAGGACATATCTATACTAATCTGCAAAATAGTGATTAACAACTAGACAATATGCATGTTAAGTATACTTACTGGTAGTGCTTGAATATTTAAAATGTTTGAAGAAAGTACAGTTGTGTAAGTTATACTTACCATAAAACTTGATGTTTGAATGATCACTGCTGTAGTAGCCTTAGCTATATGGATTATATGCTGCCAAGGAAATAGAAGCCGGCCAGCTTCCAAAGCTTCAGGGCACTTTACACACACTCAAACTGTCACGAAGCTTGAGCTGAAATGACTAAAAGACAACTTTTGGGGGCAAAGCCCTTCACAGCTTTACTGTCAGTAGACAGAGGGAAAATGAGCATGGTAAGCACATTGCTTGATACCATGAAAAATAAATGTCACACCCTGACATTAAAAATAAAAAGACCAAAAAACAAGAGGGATGGAGAAGGAAGTGTCTACTGCAGCAGTGGGTCATTTGGACATCTACTACATGTATGTTAAATTCAATATACACAACTGCATTCTGTTCATCATATTTATCACTGCTGCAGTAGCCTTAGCTATATGGGTAGCTTAATTTAGCTAACTACACATGGGGAGTAGAAGGAGAAGAGTCCAGGGGCCACTGGAGAATGGTCCTAGCAAAACTTGATCTGTATCTACAGAAGGAATTGAGTTTAAGTGCTTTCTAAAAGTATGTACATAGGGCCAAATAGCAGCTTATAGAATTCAGCCCTTTCCAAAAAGCCATAGATGAAGCCAATGCCCTAGAGGAGTAGGCCTAGCCTGCCTGGAATAGTTTTGTTATGGTGAGTATAACAAAGATAATAGCCATAGACAACCATTTGGAAATAGTCTGTATTGCAACATGTTGTTCCTTCTTCTTACCTTCACAAGAAATGTACAATTAGTCCGAAGATCTGAAAGATTTAATTCTATCAAGACAGTACCCAAGTTGTCTGTGGACATCCAATGTATGGAGTATCCTTTCTTCCTCATTTGTAGGTTCAGGAAAGAAAATGGGTAGATGGATAGTTTGCCTTAAAGTAAACTCAGATACTGCTTTAGGCATAAAAGATGGATTAGTTCTCAAAGAAACCTTATCTCTATGGAAAATAAGATCAAGATGACTCAACAATAAGAGCTTGCAACACAGGTACCCTTCTTGCAGAGGTCAGAGCAATCAGTAAAACTATTTTCTATTCTATTAAAAACCTTAAGTAAGCCTGATTAGTTGGTTCAAATGAAGCAAATATTAACTTCTCTGACACAAAATTAAGATCCCAAAGAGGGGGTCACTGGTTCTCTTGGAGGCCTCTTATGCAAAATCCCTTTCAAGAACATTTTGACATGAGTGTGCATTGAAAGAGGATGATGCATGGGCAGACATGCTGAACTGGCCAATAAATGAACCTTGACAGAGGAATAAGAAAAGCCACAGGATAGTAGCTCACACAAATATTGTAAAACCAAAGAACAACTAGCCCTGAATGGGTGCTGCTTTTATTGTTGGCATCAACTAGAAAATCTTTTCCATTTGCTAATATATGATTCTGTAGTAGCTGACTTTCTTACCTCCTTTTGTACTTACTGCACATCCTCAGTAAACAGCTGCCTAAAAGGAATTAAGGCCCTATTATCCAGGCAGTCAGTTGAAGATGACTGGTGTACGGATATATCAAACATCACTGTTCTTGTGTGAGTAGATCCAGTCTGTAAGGAAGCTTGTCATAACTGACCATGGCCACTTCCAAAAGAAGGGAGAACCACTGTTTCCTGGGTCAGAAGGGAGTCACCATAAGGAAGGGGGAATCTTTCTTTGTGAAGGAACCATGCAATACTTTTGAATGTTCTCTAGGAATCTTAACTTGTGTAAGAGATCCCTCACCTAAAACAGAGATCCTTCATACTTTGAAAAATACTCTGCAAAGATAAGTAAGTTATCTCTGTAGAAAAATGTGGATACCCTGTAGCCTGCAGTAACCTACAACTGGAGCTAGACACTTTGTGAACACTTTTGGTGGAATGGATAGTCCAAAGGGTAAAGCCGAGAACTGATAATGTAATGCAGACACATAAAACCTTAAGAAACATCTGATGTCTGGATGAATAGGATATGATGATACGCATCTTTTAAGGCTATTGTTACCAGGAAACTTAAAAGAGGAAGAGGAGACAATAGATTGTGAAGTGACATCATTTTGACTTTGGGCACTATCACAAACAGGTTTAGGAAAGAAATTTCCAGAAATGGTCTCCAGGCATTTTCTTTCTTTGGCACTATGACATCCTTGAGTAGAAACCCTTCCCCAACTGGGAGGGAGAAACTGGTTCTATCACTCCTTTGGAACTAATGTGATGAAGAACAGATGGAACCAAAATACTTTGATCTGGAGTGTGACCGCCCCCCAGCACTGGCCCAGTAATAAAGGAGATTCATTCCTCACCACTGGCAACAGCTAGGAGATGTACACATTGGGAGGATGACAAATACACACACAGTAAAGTGCAATTTTCCTTATGAGCACACAGAGACCACAGTCAATCTGGATTTGGTTTCTCCCTCTTTCTTCAGATCCCCATCAAGACTCTCCACTGGCACAGCTATAGGGTTGAGATCTCAGGTGAGTGGTCAAGCCAAAACCTCCAGCACCCTCTCTGTCCAACCAGTGCTTCATGTCCCTCCCCAAGTAGCTGACACACACACACACACACACACACACACACACACACACACACACACACACACACACACACACACACACTTTGAAATTTGATTTATACACACAAACACACACACACACACACACCTGGAAAAGACTGGCACAGGTTTACGAGCAATGCCCCCTTCTGCCCAGACTAAAAGGTAGTTATCACTGCCACCAACCACTCTTATCAGATACTCTAGGCCATTAACAAAGGGTGTCCAATCCTACTGTGTAGTGTTACTAATAATTCTGACCAAGCGCCAGGCTATTAGGAGTGGCTTGTACAGTGTCACCAAATACATAAGCAAGTACTCTAAGAGTTTAAATATGTCTCTCACATATCAGCCACAAAGATAGGTTTAAATATATTTAATAATAAATAATAAAAGGACAAGACAATACTCAGAAAACAAACACAGTTACTTCAGAGTTCAAAATCACAGGAAATATTTTAAAACAACATTGCAGGACAGTCTCAAATAAATACATAAAACATTTAAACTAATTTTCAGTATATTCCTAACTATATCTAAAAGAAATTACTGTCCCTAGTTACTTACTATTAGCAAGGCAAGTACAGATTATGATGATGAGTGGATGTTTTTGCTAGGTGCAAGACAAAATACAAAATGCACAGTCTCTCTCTGAGAGAGTTCTTAAATTAATATCACATTTTACTGCTGGGTTAGCTTGGGTGACATCACTCTTTGTCACCTGACTTAATTTCCAAGGCTAAACATAAACTTAACAGAATTTAACATCTATGTATGAGAAATACACATCTCTCAAATCTTTGCAGATCTTGGAATTCGTAAAACAACAAAACACTTACAAAACAATGCAGAAGGCACCCTATTTCTAGACATCCTCTCTCCTTGCTGCATTGAAACTACCTTTTATAACACAATCATGAAATAATTTAATTTCAATGTATTTTCTTGAAGTTTTGCAAGTTAACTTTGTATGTTTGCATGGGTATATAGTTTATATGCATTTCTGTTCCTTTCCACTAGGGTACACCGTGGACACATCCTTGAAGCTCAGTACTGTACAAACACTGTTCAACATACACTTCTGTACCAGCAGTTTAATATGCACATAACATATAGTTCTAATACATTTCTTAACACAAGCAATTGCATCATGCTGGCAATCCCAAATGACATATAACAGTTTACAAAATTCTAGATAGCTGGGAGGGCAGTATTTCCTTTTGTTATATTTCTATATAAATCATATTAATATTCGCAAATGACAGATAATTATTTACAAAATTCCAGCTAGCTGGGCTGGCAGTATTTCCCTTTTGTCACACTTCTTCCCCCCTGAAAACTCAAGGCAGTTTTTCAAGTGACCCTTGAGAAATGTTGCCTGAGAGGGTTGACTATCTGAGAATACCTTACCCCATTCCCTGTCTTGAAATTCCAGCTGGCTTGGCATTGCTGACCTCAGTACAATGCTGCACTGTCGCATCATATGCCTGCATCCCTAGGCTCTGCCATAATAATTTGGGATTTGGCTGGCTGGCTTGCTGCAGCCATAGGTCTCCCTCAGACTCCTCCTGCCTTGTACTGCAGATACTTAGCACAAGGGCCTCCCTATCATGGTAAAGTTTCATTATGTTAACATGGCACAATTTGTGCCCCTTCCTCCTTCCTAGCAGTTCTACCAGGTAGTTAACATTACTGATGTTCCTTACTACTTTGTAGGGTCCCTCCAAAGCTCCCTGCAGCTTGTTGTGTCTAACAGGAATGAGAACCATTACCTGCTGCCCTAAAGCATACTCTCTAGCTCGAGCATTCCTGTCATACCAGATCTTTTTCTGCTGTTGGGCTTCTGCCAGGTTTTCCTGGGTCAAGCCCATGAGTTCCCTGAGCCTTGTTCTGAGGTTTAGGATATATGCCACATCAGACTCGTTGTGGGATTCACATTCACCCTCCCACTCATCTCAAATCAAATCTAGAGGTCCCCTCACCCTATGCCCATACAGCAACTCAAAGGGTGAAAAACATGTGGATTCCTGGGGAACCTCTCTGTAAGCAAACAGATGGGGCAAATATTTTCACAGTCTCTCTTAAACTGGTCTGCAAATGCTTGTAGCATAGATTTGAGTGTAGAGTTTAACCTCTGAACAAGACCATTAGTCTGGGGATGGTAGGGGTGGTCTTTAGGTGATTCAGCCCACAGTACTTCCACAGACAAGCCACCAGGTCTGACATGAAATTGGCACTTCTGTTAGTCAGTATTTCTTTTGGGAAATCTACCCTGCTGAAAATCTCTAACAAAGTATTTGCCACCTTTTATTCCTCAATAAAGGACAGTGCCACCACATCAGGATATCTGGAAGCATAATCTACTACCACTAGGATATACTTTCTCTCTGTGGAACTTGGGGTACTCAGAAGCCCCACAATATCCATAGCTACCCTCTAAAATGGCTCCTCAATCACAGGCAAAGGCATCAAAGGAGCTTTCACCTTGTCTCCTGCCTTGCCTACCTTTTAGCACTGCTTACACGTCCTGCAGTACCCTGGTATATCTCTGGAAATTCCAAGCCAATAAAGGTTCTGCCTAATACATCTCTTTGTATGTTTTATGCCCCATATGTTCTGCAAAGGGAATAACAGGGGCTATGGCTAGAAGTGCCAGATGATAGGCTCTGGGCACTACAAACTGCTCTATTCTCTCACCCTCTAGCCTGCCCTCAGGGGTCCACTCTCTATACAATATCCATTTGTCCCAGTATACATATTCCCCCTTCCCTTGAGAATCAGGTGCCTCATTAGCTACCTCCCTCAGGCCTTGTAATGTAGGGTTGACAGGTAAGCCTGTCTCAACTCTCTTTGTAACCCTTCCCAGCTCCCCTTCCACAGGAAGTCTGGTATCCTCTGACAGCGGTGCCTCACTGTCAGCCTGGGTACTGCTACTTACTTCTGCCCTTGCAGTCATTCTGTCCAAGGGAACATCAGTACCCACAAGCATCTGTGGCTCATCTTCAGTGTCACTGCTACAGGGTACCTCCCTTCCTAAAGTAACCACCTCACCAGTCCTGGCTTCAAGTGTGCAGTCTGTCTGGGTTCCCCCCAGGCTACCAGACTCACATGCTTGTCTCCAAGCCTGACTGCATGCAACTGCATGCACACAGGGTATTGCATTATCAAAATCATTCCCTATCAGGACATCTGCAGGGATATCCTAAAACACACATACTTGCTGGCTTCCTTTTCCACCCTCCCAGTCAACGTGAACCCTAGCCAAAGGTATTTTGAATGGGGTCCCTCCTAAAGCTCTGACTGGAGGAGACTGCTCAAGCAAGTAGTGCTCTTCTGTAACTATTACAAGCTTCATAATGGTTAGGTCAGAGGCTGTGTCTCTCTTAGCAGTGGCTCGTTTCCCATCCACTAAGATAGGATATAACCACTTGTGGTAGTTTGGTACCCTTGTTGTCTCAAGACAACTTACTGCTGGCATTTTGTCATTCCCACTTACTGTCTCTCCCACCTTTTCTTCCCCACCTTGCCTCCATGGACATCTATATGCTACATGGCCCCACTGGTTGCATTTAAAACATTTAACCCTTGGTTCCGGATGTGTACCTGGACTAGTGGCTTCCCCTGCTACTGGCAGACTATGTTTGGGCAGTCTGGGCTTCCCACCATGGGTTCCCTTAGACCCATGAGCAGCATTGGGTGTCCCTTTCCTGTGCAGTGATGCCCTGCTTGCTAGGTATAGGTCTCCCTTCTTCCCCAACTCATCTGCAGTACTGCATTTTCTAGCAGCTAACCAGATTCCCCATGTCCTCAGGCAAAGTGCTTAGGGCTTGTTCCTTAACCAAAAGATCTGCCAGCCCTTCAAAAGTGGTGACCTGACATCCACTCCCCCACCTATGAAAATAAGTGCTTAGTTCAGCAACATATTCACACACACTTTCATCTGCCTTGCATTTATGCAAACAAAATGTTTTCCTATAATCTCCTGGTGTTAATTTAAAGCATTCTAAAAGACAGTTCTTTACAATATTATAATTTAAGCAATCATTGTCAGACAATTTAGAAATAGCAGTTACAGCTTTACCATGGAGTAAGGGGGTCAGAAACTGTACCTTCAGAGCCCTTGGTCAACGTTATACTGTTTACATACTTTCTCAAACATATGAATGAAACGTTCAAAATTATCCCCCTCTGTAAATTGTGGAAGAAATTTACTGACCTTTGCTGCTTCTGAGGTTTGGTTACTCCCTTCCCCATTACCTCCATGACTCTGATGAAGAGTCAGCATCTCTTTTTCATGTTGCCTCTGCCTCTAGACATCACAGTTTCTCATTTTCCTCAGCCTCCAGATATCTCAGTCTCTCTGGTTCTTTTCCGGCTCAAGTCTCTTTAACTCCAGATGGATTTTTACATCCTCTGTGGAAAGGTTGAGCTGTCCATTTTCTGAGAGTTGGTTATCATCCTGATCACTGGTCTGTGATGCAGCTGTGCCCAAAGCTACAATAATTTCTGCCTTAGTCAAATTGGCATGCACCACTCCTTTAGCCTGGCACATCTTAACCAACTGGCTCTTTGTCAGATTGCCATACTCCTCTGCTGAGATGATTGCCTGCTCTCCCTAACTAACTAAGTAAGCTAACAAAACAAAATAAAACAATTGTGATGTGAAACTCTGAATCTTAACTGCATGGCTGATTGAGAGTACAAACACCTTCAGTGACCACTGTACACCAGCTACAGGAATTCAATATCCACACTACTACAAGTCAATTAATATGTGATGTAGATACCCCACTACTGCCAATCAATTAATATGTAACACCCCAGCACTGGCCCAGTAATCAAGGAACCTCAATCCCCACCACTGGCAACAGCTAGGGGACATATACATTGGGAGGATGACAAGTGAACACACAGTAAAGTGCAATTTCCCTTAAGAGCACACAGAGACTACAGTCAGTCTGGGGCTGGTTTCTCCCTCTTTCTCCAGATCCCCACTAAGACTCCCCACTGGCACAAGTATAGAGTTGAGATCTCAGCTGAGTGGTCAAGCCAAAACCTCCAGCACGCCCTCTGTCCAACTAGTGCTTCATGTCCCTGCCCAAGTAGCTGACAGACACACACACTTTGATAGTTAAAAGACGTAAAGCAAGTGGCGCCAAAATACAAAAACAAGAAATCAACCACCACAGTCCACAAGCGCAAATAAATCCAATCCTTAAGGTACGAAGAAGGTGCTTTATTCAACGATGTACTTTGATAGTTGATTTATATACAAACACACAAACACACCTGGAAAAGGCTGGCACAGGTTTACTAGCTATGCCCCCTTCTGCTCAGACTATAAAGTAGTTATCACTGTCACCAACCACTCTTATCAGTTAATCTAGGGCCCTCAACAAAGGGTGTCCAATCCTACTGTGCAATGTTACTAATAATCCAAATGGTAGTTTTGACCAAGCGCCAAGCTATTAGGAGTGGCCTGTACATTGTCACCAAATACATATGCAAGTACTCTAAGAGCTTAAATATGTCTCACACATATCATCCACAAAGATAGGTTTAAATATATTTAATAATAAAAGTACAATACAATACTCAGAAAACAAACACAGTTACTTCAGAGTTCAAAATCACAGGAAATATTTTAAAACAACATTGCAGGACAGTCTCAAATAAATACAGAAGACATCTAAATTAATCTTTACTATATTCCTAACTATATCTAAAAGGAATTACTGTACCCTAGTTACTTACTATTCCATTTTGTAAATATCATAATTACTTGTATTATTTCTGAAGCTTTTCTCCTGGGGTCTCCACCGAAAATGGGCCCCCTGGCTCAGTTGGACTAACCCAGTTAAAAAATGTCAATAAATAATAAATGAATAAATAGCTGGGCTCACAGTATTTCCTTTATCTCACACTCCTTGGGAAATCATGTGATGAAAAACAGATGGAAACAAAAGACTTTGATCTGGAAGATGAGGAATAACCCCCTGAAAAGCAGGATTTTCTTCCCACTGCCATCCGTAATCTTAATGAATGATTTTCTGAACCCATTTGTCTGAAATAATCTGGTGCTAAAAGAAAAATGGACATTCAGACTTTCTGGAAGAAAAAAGGAGCCTGGGTGGAAGGGGGTCACAAGGTCTCTTGAACAGTCATTCAGAATTGTTGGACTGTCTTTGGTTGTGTGAGGTTCAAAACTTCTTTTTGGAACCCCCATGCTGTTTCTTCATAAACATCTGTTTACCTGAATTGTGTTTAGACACTTTATTCTGTGCTTTTTGTGCCAAAATTGGACAAGGAGGTAGAAAATTCATTGGACAATTTGGAAAAGAAGGGCTGAACAATCTTAGAGATTTCCTGGATCAGCTTGCCCCTTTCATCACACATTTTGATCACTTGTGCAGCAGAAGGGCCAAACACTAAATCTCTGGCCAAGGAAAAAATTAATATCTAATTTTTAACATTATCTGGGAGGTTCTGAGAATGCAGCTATGCAAACTTCCTCAAAACAGTACCAGTGGCTATAGCCCTGGAAGAATATCAACACAGTCAAACACACACTGCAAACAATGATTAGTAGTAGTGGCCTGTATAATAGAAGAAACCAAGTTATTTAAAGCACATTTTTCATCACAAGAAGAAACTGCAAATAAAATATTCCTCATACATTCACAATTTGTCAGAACAAACTTTGACATATGAGCCTGACAATTCAACCGTTTTGAAAATCAGTTGCAGAAGTATACTCCTTTTTTCTCACACCTATCAATATTTTTTCATTCTTATCAGAAAGGGTAGGATTGGAATTAATTAAGTGCTTAGCAACACTAAGATCATCTATAGCTGGGAGGTGATGTTTAAGGATAGTGTATAACAATTTATATTAAGACTGAGGAACTTTATATAGTCTATTTGCCTTTTTAAGAGCAGCTGGCCGACTGTCAGGAAATTTCAGGCAGTGACACACATTCTCTAAAGCAGACAGAACAGGAGGAATAGATATAAGTTATGGGAAATCCTTCTGTAACAGCTCATAGTATTCTCTGAGAAACTGAGAAAACTCATTGTTCTCCTATTGAAAACACTGGCACATTCTAGCAACAGTCTCAGAGAAAGAGAAACCCCCATAGGGAGAATCAGAAACTGAGATCTCCACTGTGTCTGAATCAGGAATCTAAGGGAAAAATGTATCCATCCCTGCATCTTCAAATTCAGATTCAGAATCTTTCATCTCTTTAGGATGAGGAATCCCTTTTCCTTTTACCAGAAACTACTTTACAAGAAGGATCAATAGCCTGAATTAAACCTTGAGCCAGATTCAGTGATCTATCCAAAGAAATTTGAGGACGAGTAGCTACATGTTTGGTTTTCTGTTTCTTTTTCACAGAAAAGAATGGGCCAAACCATGTTACTAACTGGCAGTAGTTGCTTCCCCAGGGATGGGTACAGTATTCTAATACAACATGGAAATTTTCCCTGTTCCCCCTCACTGGACCAACAAGACTGTATTTCTTTTGCCAGCTGAGGGGACTCCAATAGTTGCAGAGGATGTGTCTAACCCCTGGTCCATAGCTGTTGCAGGTGCTAAAACAGAAGGATTTGGGATTAAAGATAAGTGGTCTGAGGTACAACAAATGGCCACAGCAGAGTTACACACCTGTGGATGAGGCACATTCCTAGCCTCCTGTGCTGACAAAGGCTGTTTGCTTAACTTTTTCTTTTTGTGGCTGGAAAAAGGATGGACCATGGCACCGGTAGTCTGTTCCATGGTCAGCCTAAAACGGTGCTTCTTTCCCAAGAAAGACGAGCAGCAATTGCCAGTAAATACTACCAGACAACAAAAGTTACTTTTTTGACAGAAAAACAGTACAAAGCATTTTAAAAGACTATGCCAGACTCACAAAGGGAAAATAAACAAAATTTCTCCATAGAAAAAATGTTTTCAGTTACTTTACACTATTTTTAAACTGACAGATAAAAACAAGTGGTCCATTTAAAAGTATGTTACAGTTTCAAGACAGTCCAATAAAACACAGCACTCCAAGTTTTAAAATAACTTTCCTGAAGAGGAAAGCAATAAAACTACCAAAAAAAATTACAAAAATGGAAGTTTTTTCTCCCAAAGGAAATTTATCTGCCCGGCAAAGGAAAGCACAAAGCTGTCAATCCTCAAAAGCCTCAGAGGATTGTAGTCACCAGTGGCAGTAAAGCTCTGAAGGGCTTCATGAGAAAACTTGTCTTTTAGTCAGCTCAGCTTGAGCTGCCTGACAGTTTGGGCATGTGGAAGGTGCTCTGAAGCTTTTGAAGCTGGCTGGCTGCTACATCCTTGACAGAATATAACCCATATAGCTAAAGCTACTGCAGCAGTGATCAATATGGTGAATATCAAGAAGTGAACAAAGCAGCTCATCATTGCATGTCTCATTTGTGTAGATACAGAAATACAGATGCTAAATCCTACTTACCTGCAACAGTAGATGTTCACAGAACAGACTTCCTTTCCAGCATTTGGGTAGTAGTGCCCTGCTACCTTCTTCTACCAGTCTACTAAAGCTCAGATCCCCTTCAACTGCGTGTCTTTGGGTCTGATTGACCAATCACCTGACAGTACAGAGACTGACTGACAGACCCGCAGGCAGGAATCTTTCAGTTTTCAAGGAACCAGCAGAAAGAGAAGATGGAAACATAAGCTTTGTGAACAGCTATTGTTGCAAACCAAAAAACAAACAAACAAACACAAAACAATAAAGGTCACAGAGCAGTACTCATCAGCAGCCTAAACACCAAACTATATGCATCCAAAAAAGGAGGTGGTAGGTACTGCCAGTAATGCAGAGTGTTCTACAAACATCTACTGTTACAGGTAAGTAAGACTTAAGCAACTGTACTATGTTCAACTAACACATTGCATTACTGGCATTCAGGTAGATTCCCCAAGCTTAGCCAACTCCGGACGAGGAAAGATAAGAGTCCAGGAGCCCCCTGAGGATAGCCCTAGTAAAGCCTGCTCTGGATCTAGTAAAAGCATCCATCCTGTAGTGCTTCATAGAAATATCAACACAGAACCAAGTTGCTGCCTCCAGAATACTTCTAGAGTCCACTCCTTTCCAATACTACACTGAAGAGGAAAAGGCCCTGGTGGAATGTACCTTTACCTTGAGTGGATTTGCCTTGCCATGGTGGATGTAACAAAACAAAAAAAAAAACAATACCAGACACAGGTTGACCCATTTTTTGCTCATGTGTAGGAAATAAAAAGCCTTTTGGGCTTCCTGAAGGGTTTTGTTCTGTCAAGGTATTACCTGAGCTGCTTGTGCAAATCCAAGGTATGAAGTACCATCTCTCCCTTATTCTTAGGTTCTGGGAAGAACTCAGGGTGGATGATAGAGTGAATTCTGAAACAATTTCAGCATGAAAGAGGGGTTATTGCATAACACATCCATATTCCTGTGGAAAATCAGATAATGTTGTCCCACCATGAGAGCTTGCAGCTCAGAGACTCACCTCACAAATGCCAGAGCAATAAGCCAAACAGTTTTTCTTGTTAAGAAATTCAGATCAGCCTGAGTGATAGGTCTGAAAAGTAGTAAGGTCACTTTTTGCAGAACATGATTGAGATCCCACAGAGGAGGGATTTGCTTGCAATGAGGTCACATGCAATACTCCTTTCATGAACTGTTTTAAAAAAGAGAAGAAAGAGAGGATCCAAAGGCAAACAAGCTGAGATGACATCTAAATGCACTTTAATGGATGCATATGATAAGCCACCCTGAATTAGCTCATACAAATAGTTCAAGACCAGATGGATGTTAACCTCAAGGGACCCACTGTTTCCATCTAGGCACCACTTAGAAAACTTCATTCATTTGTAAACATAAGATTTTCTAGTAGCAGGTTTACTGGACTCCTTAACATTTGTTGCACATCCTCATGAAACAGGTGCCTAAACAGAGTCAAGATTAAATCATCTGGCAGTTGTGGTTGCTCCAAATAAGGGTACACTACTCACGTCACTGAGATTGTGACAGCAAACCCAGAATGTGGGGAAATATGTGCTAATTGTCCTTGGACCAGAGCATTAGAAAAGAGAACCAAGATTGTTTGAGTCAATACAGGGTCACCACAATGATCTTCAGCATTTGTTTCTGAATCTTCAGAAGTGCCTAGTGATCAGTGAAAATGCGGAAACACATACAGGAACATTACCATCCAAAGGAATGAGAATACATCTGTCCTCCAAGCATGGATGCAAGGATGTTTGGAACAAAATGTATCCAGTTGTCTGCTTTGAAAAGAGGTTAACAGATCTATATGAGGCATTCCCCACATCTTTGCTAAATCCTGGAATACCACTACCTTGAGCTGCCACTCATGCAGATTTGCCCAGGATCTGCTTAGTCTGTTTGCCATACCATTTTGCTTGGACGGGATGTATGATACCTGAAGAGTCAGAGAATGCTGTAAAGCCAGCTCCCAAGCCACCACTGTGAATCAGCATGGAGAGTAAGAGCTTCTGCCTCCCTTGTTTGTTGAGGTACCACATCTTTGTGGTGTTGTCTGCAACCACAAGAGGAGGACCCTGTGTCCATAGCTGGTGAAGAACTTTCAAGGCATGCTTCACCACCAACATTTCCTTGATAATGATGTAATTTTATGCATTCTTGGGCCTCCAAGAGAAAGTTTCTGGCTCTATAAAGCATCTTTAGTTTTTGAAGAGTTTTTCTTATGCAGTTTTGTATATGCAGGTTGAACTTAAGATCATCATCTGCTATCATCCCTAATAATTTGCTATGAGAAGTAACTTTAATGGTTGTATTATCAAGAGAGAGGACATCAAACTTTGCTTTTTCATTATAGAGGGATTTGGGGGGAAAGCAGTACATTTTTAAGGATGAACATGAGTTGTGCATTACAAAGCCACATTTCAATGGCTGTTAAAGCTCTTTGAGTAATTTTTTCGAGGTGTGCCATGTTGGCAAATAAGCGTTGAGTCCCCTGTGTACTGTATTAGGGAGGCATGTTGTGTGTATGTGTGGAGGGTGTTGATGAGAATGTTAAAGAGAAGGAGACCAAGGATGGAGCCTTATGGTACACTGCTTGTGACTGGAAGGGATGCCGAGAGGGTGGAGTGACATTTTGCTGACTGATACTTATTGGACAATTAACACTTGAACCATAGAAGGGTGGGCTGAGAGAGACCTAATAAGGATATTTGAAGTAAAAGTTTGCTATGACAAACTGTGTTGAAGGATTTAGACAAGTCAAGAAATAAGAGGAGACTAGTTTTCTGTTATCTCTAGCTTTATTAACAGTATCTATATAGGTTAGACATGCAGTGTTAATACTTTGGGAAGGACAGAAGCCATGTTGTGTGAGGAATAGGAGTACTTCCTTTAGGAGACAGTTTAGTAATTGTTTATGAATATATTTTTCAAGTATTTTGGAGAGGGAGGATAAAACTGCAATAGGTGTAAACTAAGTGATGTATTTTGAATTTCCTCTCTTGTGCAGAGGGATAGGGAAAGGGAATTCCTGGATTCACCTATTTATAAGGATTGAGATGAGACAGGCAGTGATATCGGCTGCCTTTTTAAGGTATTCACTTAGGAGGTCATCAGCTGAAGTAGAGTATAGTTTGAGTTTGTTTAAGAGAAGTTTTGCATAGGATATGAGCACAGGTTTGAACGTGAACATGGATGTGGTGAGACATGGCTGCTGGGCAGGATTAGGATTAAATGTTGGAGAATCCTTGGTTAGAGATGCTTTAGCCAAGCTGTATTGCAGTTTTGATTGATGAGTTATTGGGAGAGGGGTTAGGGTTGAATTTATAGCTGGGATGCAAGATTTCTCTACCTGTTGTTTAGAATTTTTAGGGTTGTTTTTACTATTATTCTAAAAGTTATTATAGTAACATTTTTGTCTTCATTAATTTGCTTTTTACTGAAATTGCAAAGCAATCTGAAGTTTAAGCTGTTGTGGTGTTTTATATTTTTGCCATTCATTCCATGCTTTTTCTCTGTCCTGCAGTAGAATTCTACTCTTTTTTGGATAGCCAAATTGGATTATTTGTTTTTAGTCCCTTTCTTCTCAGAGGTGCATGGGTATGTAGAATATTCAGGAAAGTGGCAGTGAATATATTTACAGCATCATCTAAGGGAGGATTTTTAGGAAGTTCCAGTTAACAGATGATAGAGTAGTAATGCACATTTCTGGGTTAAACTTGTAACAGCTGTGTGTTGTTTTATAAACATTTTGTTTAAATGAATGCATGAGCTGTCCGGTTGTAAAGACTGGGAGATGATCACCGAGACAGATAGACATTGTACCTGTGGTGGTGTATTTGCTAGGGTCTGATACTAGGATCCAGTCTTACAGGGAATTTGATGCCTTGCTATAATGTGTGGGGCTATTAATTAGTTGTGTGAAACCAAATAAATTCATGCTTGATATACAGGAGCCAGAGTTATGTCCAGGAAATTGGCATTCACATCAGCTAGTAGTATATTTTCTTGTGGAATTGTTATGGATAGCCAATGTAGGATATCATCCAGCATAGCTGCATTATCAGCAGGAGTGATATAGTGAACAGTAATAACTGCAAGAAAGTAACAAGAAGCACTGATGAACTGAATTTTGGTATTGGTTTGTTGTAAGGGTTATTTGGAAATAATTAAAGCAATACCATCATCTTTTCTCTATATACGATTATTACAGATGACTATCTAGGTATCTATCTATATATATCTCTATATTTCTCTTCCTCTCTCTCTCTCTATATATATATATATATATATATATATATATATGATCACTACTAAATCCCCAAACACACATAATACCGAAGACTGGAATCCTGACTCTAATATCATGAAAGACAACAATACCAAAAGTGCAAAATCACGAACCACACTATACCGACAGCCCAAAATACTGAAAAACACCCATCTGATGACCATTAAGTCCAATGTCATGTATACACTGTTCAAAGGCACCCACACATGTGCAAAAGTTACCATCACCTGAAAGTAGTGCATATTTGTAAATTAATCGAAAAATAACCAGAATTGCATCAAACGATATGTAACATATAATAACATATTTCTCAAAAATAAAAAAATCCAAAATGTAAATAATCCACAGTCATTGTGTTTAAACCTTTTGTGCACTGGTACAATAGTAATTTTATAGTCACATATTTAATAATTGAGCTATTGGCTGTACAAACTTGATGTACATATACTTCTCTTGATTTTCAAATACACTATGGAAATGGTTATGTCTTGCAATCATTTTTTTGCGCTTTGGAGATGGCGGACAGCCTCCAGCAAGTCTCTCTTGAAGTCCATCAACACGATTTTGCTCTATAGACAATGCTGTCATTAGTACTGACAAGTCAGTTGCCCTATTCCCTAAGATGCATTTCAAATGATGATGCCACGCCTCCACTGAATTCTGTGTAGGCGGCAAAAATAATCTATTAAGTTCAGAGATGTTCCAAAAGTTGATAGCGAATAAAGCAGGGAACCTCGTTATTGCTGCAGACCTAGTAGTCAGCTTATGCAACCAACCCAACAAGTACCAATCTGAGAAGTACTTCACAAGTTTTTTCCCATTCTCAGGAAATGTTTTTTTAAGCATATTAAATGCGGGAATAACATGAGCTTCTGGCAAAAAAACTAAAGCAACCAAGGATTTTACAGCCAAGTGAAATATGCGGGAAGAATTATATAATGAGGCTAAACCAAGCTGTTGCACCTTTCTCCTCACATTCTGTCCAAACTGGAATAAGCATCCCTTCAATTTAATATCACTGAAATTCATTCTTATATTCTTAATCATGGCAACTTCAAAGTCACATAGAATAAGCTGTAATGATAATTAAAAATCATGCAACAAAAACAAGTATAGTATACAGTGCCACATCATGTTGTATGCTCGTAATGATTTCTTATACATTAGACAATAGAGCAGGGGTACATACTTACTATATCCAGCATACTTCACTACACCATGTATACTATATAACTGGTGACAAAGTGCCCCTTTACAAAAATATGTCCCGTCCATAAGCCAAATTGTTCCAAGACTAAGATCATGTAGATTACTTACTGTAGTAAATACTGCAGTGGTATTTCTTGATGTACGATCTGACATTTGCTTTTCAATGAATGTACCAGATTGAAAAGGAGACATACTCATTTCTACTCTTTCTAGGGCTAGGTTGGGAATGTGTGATGTATCACTTACTTTACAGCATACTCTCCTTATTTGTTGAAGCAGTGCCTTCCTAGAAGGTAAACTAGGAACACACTGTAAAGACAGAGAAGCCTTCACATCGTCAACCAATATGCATGGAGTATCTCTAGATAAGGATGCTTTCTCTTTCAAATTACCACAAACATTGTATTTCTTCACTTCAAATGGATCATCAACATGATTATGTGCCATTGTTTTTAATAACTTCTCGCATTCAAAGAGTGATTTGGTGACTCTTCTGCCTTTGCAACTGTCAGCACATTTCAGTTTACAGCATCAGTAATGCCTGCAATTTGTTTTTTTTTAAATGATATACGAAGCCATCTATGATTAAGACATGTTTTGACTTTTGAGACTGCACTCTGGGATAAAGTTCTCCAACAACGCCGGGCACATCAAAGTGGTCGTCTGATATGGTGATGACATCAGCTGTTGTACAACGCCTTAAAGATAACATACATCTTTTATAATAAATTAAACCTGATAGCATGGTAAGTGTAATTGCGGAAGTTGCAATGATATTTCGGTATAGTGTAGTTCGTGATTTTGCACTTTAGTTATTGTTGTCTTTTGTGATATTAGTCTCGGGATTCCGGTCTTCGGTATTATGTGTGTTTGGGGTTTAGTAGTGATCCTATATATATATATATATATATATATATATATATATATATATATATACATATACATACATATCTATATTTATATCTATATCCGTCAGAGCCACAAGGGCGGGAGACTTAAACCTCGACACGGCTATTAATAGGACGTGCTGGAGGGATAGATTCATCACCCAAAGACTCCCTATGCTGTGGAATAAAATCCCGGTATATGTGAGGCAGAGCACCTCGCTGGCCTTGTTGAAGAGAAATCTTGACCAATGGATGGGAGATCGCAGATATACCCCAGGGATTACCTCAGTGTCACTGCTCAACAGAGGCACAGCAAAATAATGGGTATAGTTCCCCATACTAAAGGGGTGGCGTAAGCCACAAAACTATGGGCTAGGCTTATAAATGCCCTCGGGCAGATAGCCTAGTATGAACCTATGAACCTATAAATCTATATCTATACATAGCTATATATCTATCTAAACAAAAGTCCAAGGTGACCAAGGAAGCAGGAAACAAGCACTTTTAAAAATACGATTTATTGCACGAAACAGCAGCACATAGAAATCCTAATACACATTAATGTTCCTGAAATCTCAGCCTATACATTTTAGTTTGGTTTACTTCATCAGATGTGGATGCAAGCCCTGCGCCGTCTTTCCGGCTCGCAGTGCTAGGAGGCTTTTCCATAAAGCTCAGGACTGAACCAAGAAGGTTAGCCAAGAGAGATCTATATCTGGTATACAAGGCATTGTCAGACCCCACTCTGATGGGCCTCCTGCATATCCACAAAATAAACAGCACCAGAATTACCCATTCTAAAAACTTAAACCTTGCTTGTAATATAAATAAGACCTGCTGTAGAGACAGGTACATATCCCAGCGACTACCCCTTCTCTGCAACAGGCTTCCCATCCATGTGAATCAGAGTTACTCCCTAACCCAATTCAAGTGTAACGTGGGGAACTGGACAGGGAACAGGAGGTATCTCTATAAAAACTCCTTAAATATAACCCTGGTGTGGCACCTATGTTTCAAATGGACACAGGCAGCTAGTAAATGGTTCATCTCTCGGGCCCCTGCTTGTAAATGTCTCATCTCCCAAACCTCTGCTTACACTTATCTAGGGGAACAAAACTTTTAAGAGATTTGGGATGCATGGGTAGGCTTAAAAAGGCCCTTGTGGTTGTTAGCGTAATAAACATCTATGAACCTATAACCATAGTCCTAAGAAGCACTTCAGTTAGTTTATATTTTGATGATATACATTATGTATGTAATTTTAATAAAGGATTATTTTAATACGAGTAATCATTCTTGAATACAACTAGAATGCACTTCATAAGAATATAGAATATACAACGTTATATAAAAGATAATACTACAGTTGACATCAGCAAAACCATCAAATATATATACAAGTCAGTATAGATATGAATAATATAATTGTGTATTAGAAACTGGGTACGTTTCAAGGGAAGCAGACATCTGCAAATAGTAGTACAGTGTTAATGTTATAAAAAAAATGCAGCTCAGCTATAGTCGCACAGTATTTAAATGCATTGTTACCATATGGGGTGCCAACACAGCAATGCAAGTGCATAGCTCAAAAGTGTTGTGATGTTCACATATGGCTAGCATATGTAAAGTATAGCATAACAAGGCTCAGCAGAGCTGTATATAGTTTCAAAGATTAATTAAGTATACTGATTCATTATTAGAATATCATTATCAGTTTATTATAATTATTTCCATCTAAAGTTAAATCTTACAGAATAACATCTGTTGTGTTGTAGACACATATCAAATGATATGTCAGGTATACTGTTAATAAGCATGTGACAGATGGATTTAAGGGTGGAGTTGTGAATATACTGGTCACACAAATGAAAACTGAAGCATTAGCTTACAGATGTTACTATGTTTAATGTTTACAAACTCTGTGACTATATAGAAAAAGTACATCCAAGGAGTTGTTCACTAACATATGAGTATAAATTGCACTCCAGCAAATAAACATAATCCAGGCTTACTGTATCATAGCAATCGTCATACAGCAAGATTTTAAAGGCCCGAATGGAGAAATAAGTCAGCAAGCAAAAGAGAGTAGTATTACTGAAATTAAATTCATCCTCAAGTCTTCTTGAGTACTTTCAAGAGGTGGATCCTGTTTTTCACAAAAATCTCACCAAGTTGGCACTGATATATATAGATGGTATTTTATATAGCATATATAGGTTCATAGGTAGGTACTAGGCTATTGGCCCTAGGGCCTATATAAACCTAGCCAAAAAGATACCCTAGCTTTCGCCACCCAAGAAAAGTGTTTTCCTGTGCCCTTGTCAAGCAAAGCCACAGAAGTGGTCCCCGGGGTGAATTTCCTATCTCCCATTCAATCATCAAGATTTTTCTTGAAGAGTATTAATGAGAAGCTTTGTTTGATATAGATAGGTAGTTTGATCCAGAGTATGGGAAGTCTCTGGGACAGGAATCTATCCCTCCAGCATGTTCTGTTTATTATGGTGACAAGGTTTAGGTCACTAGAGCATCTAGCTTGAAGGGATTGGGATTTCTTTAAGTGGAGCATGTCCAGCAGCTCTGGGTTTGACATAGCTTTGTATGTTAGGCAGAGATCGCCTCTGAGTAGGTGATATCTGACAGAGTAAAGCTGTAGTTTTTTGAGACAGTCTGCGTAGGGCATCTGTTTGAGGCCAGTAATCCTCTTTGTGAGGTATTTCTGTGGCCTTTCTAGTTGTTCTAGATGTCTTGTGAGGTACATACCAAAAGGGTATTGTACTGAAATGAGTGACAAGTAGAGGGGAACAATGACCTCTTTATTCCTAGCTGAGAAACCTTTTGTGATGAGGTGTGCCACATAGAAGGATTTCCTGACTACTGCAGTGAGAGACTACTGTCCACCTGTGTCATAGACTACCACCTATGTGGTAGTTCATGGTACAGAGTTTTTACCAAAAGAGATGACAATGCACTTTTTGGCATTAAGCTTGAGGCCATGGCTTTGACACTAGGCATCTGTCTCAGTGAGGCCCTTTTGTAGGATGTCCACATCATTAGGAGTTTCAATTATGGCTCCTAGTTTGCAGTCATCTGCGAACGTCATTAGCCAAAGACCTTCTGTGTTAACCTGTACGTCTGAGAAGTAGATACCAAACAGGAGAGGACCTAGGACTGAACCCTGTGGGACTCCACTTGTCACTGGTATGAAGTCGGATTTGGAGTCTGCTACTTTCACAGTGTGGGTTCTGTCAGTGTGCCAGCTAGCAACCCATCTTGTCATATCATGGACAGAAGTAGGTTAAAAAATAAAAAAGATAGTTGAATGCACAAGACCCAGGATAAGAAAAGTCCCCAGTCCTACTGGTGCCAGGACTGGAAAAAATGACAGTATAGAATCATCAAGGCATGGAAACATTCCTACAGTGGGGCTAGGCCAGGCCCAGGCGGAGGATGCACCCCCCCCCCCTGTTGTAGAAGGAAGTAGCAGTCCACAAGAATCACAAAAACTGATAGGCCAAAGAAGAGCCATAAAGACAATAGAGTGGACTTTTGAGAATAAGAAAGAAATTATGTAATGTTACTATTGTTACTATTATGCAAGAAGACCAGAATTCCCAGACGGAAGACATACAAAAAGATTAAGAGAGAGATTAGACAAAAGAAAAATACTTCCACAAGAAAAACTGTCAGAAGCTTCAAATAAAAATCTGTGTTCATTAATACAACAGATTTATGAAAAAACATTATATAGACCAAGAAACTTTGGTCAGTTTGGAAAAAGAAGCAACTGAGGAA
>NC_056750.1:412933941-413018941 GCF_019279795.1 Protopterus annectens | reverse complement strand
TATGACATTACTACAATACCAAAAGTTACTTTTAACACTGGCAAATATGTATTTGATACCAAGACTCAATGCCAGATTTTCTAAGAAACACCTAGAAATATTATTAAATAACATAAAAGATAATTTGACCTTCTGAGTAGAAGGCACAAAAAAAGACACACGTGCTATTAAATATGCAAGTCTCTCAGGATCAGTAAATGCACTTACAATGTTTGCCAAAGAACTGAATCATAAAGGCATTAATAAATCTAGAGAACCTACCTCTTTCTGTTTCTCACATTATTCACACATACTTGTGACTTCATTTTCCTCAAAAGAGAAATAAATTGGAAGTAACGCTGATGCCAAGTATTTTGTCTGATCATATATATTATACTTCAATTTAACAATATCTCAAATAAATCTAGATAAATAAATGTAAAGACTTTCAATAGAGTTAACAGAAAAAACAAACTAAAAATAAATCTATATCAAATCCAAAAGAGAGAACTGGAACATGGCTCCCATGGAAATCACTTACATAACCCCCTAGCCTTCAGGTGTGGTTTTAAAAAGACACAGTCATCAAGGCCATGTCCATTGTCCGTTTGCAAAGTAACAAGCCATGTAATTTCAAATTGTTCAGTTCTAGTTTTAATATCTCTTAATCTATTATCCAAATGCATTAATTTAATAACTGGAAACATGAAATAATGATCATCTCCTGCTTTATGATAGTGTCTGGCTAGTCCATTTGTATCTACCTTCCTTCTTATTTCACTGATATGTTCCCTAACCTGCTAAGAGGCTTGTTGGTATTCGTGAATAAAATGCCGGGTATAACTTGCATCTAGCCAAATAAATCAAGTTATGTGAAGAACAATCTGCAAACAGTAGTGTGAAACTGTATAAATTCTATCAGTAGTAGGATGTTCAAAGACATTATTATTCTCAATATAAATACATAGGGTACAATGCCTACAACTATAAGTTCCTTGTCTTTGTGATCTAATTCTATTCTCAACCTGGTTCTTATAACATTAACTGTTTCAATTTTTTCTTATTTTTGAAACTAAATGATGGTGGTTCTGAATCTACAACATTGAGCACATTCTCGTCTGCAGTCAAGATATGCAAATTTTTTCTAATTATATCTCAGACCAAACCAATATCTGAAGAAAAAGTTATATTCAAAGTAAAACTACAGGTCTGGCTTTTTTTAGTATTCTGAAAAGTGGTTCTAAGAAACTTGCTAGAAAAACAGCGAGCACATCTATTATCCTTATCTGCTACATTAAAATTACTAACAATATATTTTCATGTATAACCTCTAGCTTGTAACTCATTACTAAACAGTTTCATTGTTTCAATATAAACATTATTTTCACTAGTGAGTCTAGATATGCACATAGCTTGCCCTTTAACTATGTTCTTATACAAATAAGGATGAATAACTCAAGGTTTAATATGTTTAATAAGAAATGAGAGGTGGGGACACTATGCAGAGCACGGAGTTTGCTGAGATGAAATGGATTGTTAAGTTGAGAGCTAACAGTTTGCCTGGTCTAAACAGCACTGTTCCTTTAAAGCCAGCACTCAGATCACGTAGATTGTTTAATTGATACTATGTGTCCATTGGTTAATTCCCTATGCCTTGTGATTTCTTTAGTGTTTTTAAGTGTTAATTTGCTGTGGTGTGCTTTTAATATCTGAAGAAGGGCTTTTGCCTGAAAGCACTCATAGTTTATTTGTGGCACATACTAGATACATTCAAATTTTGTAGTGCCAGCTGTTCCATGATAGACAAATGCCGTCTTTTGCAGACATAACATAAGCTCCTCAACCAGTACAGATATGAGTAAATGCTAGACATTTTACATAATTTGTACCATATAGAGTATATTGTGTGGCCAGACCATCCAGCTTAAAATAAAGATTTCAGCAGATATCCACATCCCATCCACATGAACCTTTCAATGCATCACAGATGACACAGTAGGCATATCTCAAATATCTGTAGCAAGGAAAGTTACTGCAGTTCTTTTCAATATGCTGTGCTATGGCTTCTGCCTCTTATGGTAATCTGACTTCTAAAATCCATCCATCCCCTCGTTCATTGCTATTGTTTGTTGTGTAACCTATTTAAGTACTTTCTCACCTGTTGTTTTCCATATATCCAGAATACTAAGTGCCAACCCAGCAAATCACAGGTTCATAGGACAATACTAGGCTATTGGCCTGGAGGCCCTTATAAGCCTAGCCAAGAAGTTCAACCATGTTCCTATAAAGTCAGCACCTGTTTTCCCTGTCCAGCAGGGACACAGGTGGTATCCCAGGGGTATATTTTCTGTTTCCCATCCAGGATTCTCTTAAAGAGGGCTAGTGAGGTACTCTGCTTGACATGGAAAGGGAGTTGATTCCACAGATAGGGGAGTCATTGGGGCACAAATCTATCCCACCAACAAGTTCTATTAATGTCACAGACCAGGTTGAGGCCTTGCATACAGGTTGCACAAGTGGAGTTTGACTTATTGATATGCAGCAACTCCATCAAGGCTGAGTCTGAGATGGCCTTGTATGCCAGACACAGGTCACCTCTGAGCAGTCTGTATAAGATTGAGTAGAGGGAAAGGGCTTTTATCCTATCTGTATAGGATAGGTGTTTGAGACCCTGGATTTTCCTGGTCAGGAACCTCTGTGGTTTCTTCAACTGCTGCATGTGCTTGGCAAGGTACATGCTGAAGGAGGCATTGCACTCAAGAATGGTTCTGATATGGGAGGAGTACAGGAATGTTATGACTTCCTTGTTCCTGGATGAAATACCCTTACTTATGAGGTGGACCATGTAGAAAGCCTTCCATACAACGGAGGCAACGTGGTGGTCAAAAGTCAGGTTGCTACCAACCATGGGTGCACAAGTCCCTCACAACTGATTGCATGCTTAGTACATTGTTATTAATGTGATAATTAGTGGGGATGCCATTTTTCCCAAAGGGGTTAATGATGCATTTCTTGGCATTCAGTTTGAGACCATGCTACTGGCACCAGCCGTTAGTTTTTGTAAGGCCCTCTTGGAGGGTATTCACATCACTAGGGGAATTTATGCATGTGTGTGTGTGTGTGTGTGTGTGTGTGTGTGTGTGTGTGTGTGTGTGTGTGTGTGTGTGTGTGTGTGTGTGTGTGTGTGTACTGCACTTGAGTAAACCTCTCTTACTACAACCTCTTCTGCTCATTTTCCCAGAGCTGCAATTTGCTTCACACTGAGGGATTTCTAAGTTAATCCAGCTCCATTCTTGGCAGATGAGAGTTATTGTTTTGCACTTCAGTTAACTGTGTAGAGTGCTACTGTTTTTTTTTTTTTTACTTTAGGTGTTGAGTTTTCCTTTAGATCATTTTAAGATTCTTAATACTTAAACTACCTTGACAAGGAAATTTCAAGTTGTTTTGTTGTAGGATTACACTCACAAGCAATTTTTCTTGGTGTTTTTACATCAAAAGTTTAGCAGTGTCCTGTACGCACAAGTATGCAGAAACAATTTTATCTATAAAACTCCCCTTAGAACTGAAACCTGTAAATTAAGAGTGGCTAAAACAAAGCCACTACTCAATCCAGCCTAGTCTAATGCTAAACCACAGAAACCACCCAAGCAGACCTCTATATAAATTACCCACAACTTACATTGGCCCACCCATAATTAGGTATGGACAATATGAATATCTACCAGCTTGGTAGATATGGGCAGCCTGAGACAATGTAGCAGCTGTCTCATGTTCATAAACAACTATTTAATCCTTAAATAAACAAGCATAGTATATGCAAGAGAAGGACATACACAATTTCACAGGAGACAAAAATCTTGCATACAGACAAGATTGTCAAGAACATACACTACATCCACCACACAGTGTTCACCACACACACTGACCGACTTATGCTGAGGCACTAAAAAGCAATCTTCCTAAACCACAAAGACCTCATAAGCCTATAAATGGCAACACCAGTAATCTCTAAAGCACTCACCAAAAGCAATACCAAACATACTCCTACACCCAGTTGACCCAAGGGAAAAGCCCATAGGGTGAGCAAACACATTACCCAGGACTCTTGTCACATGGGACTCCATTGTATGACACACAGATGCCCCACTCACCAGACTGAGCAAGAAGATAATGGTTAGCTGTGTATCTGGAGCCAGGACCTCCCAAGTTATGCACGCACTCAAGTCACTACACCACAGATAGCAGTATGATTCTATCATAGTCCATTTGTTGTTAATGACCAGAGATGTATATGAAGAGAGACATTGTTGCTCTCTCTGAATGTGTGCCTCAAGCAGGTATGTGCCTTGCATTTCAGCTGCATTCTACCTTCACCGAGGATGATGCCATAGTATGAGCCAAAGGTGATTTACTTCAATAACTGGCTTTGTTCCTTGTGTCTTTCCCCAGGAGAATTCAGTATCTGTCAACATTGGAGGACATAGTTAATAAACCAAGTTGCTTTGCAAAGGATGGTCTGCACTTGTCTCCCTTAGGCTTCAGAATATTGGCTAAACTTTTATCCACCCCTTAGACCCTTGTTTAGGCAATGCCATATTAACAAACCTACTAATATAGCAAATAAAACATACAGAAACCTAAAGGTGTTACTGCTTAATGCTAGGAGCCTAAACAAGAAACTCCACACCCTACAAGCTCTCCTCACTCTGGAGAATATAAACATCTGTGCCATTACCAAGACATGGTTTAAATCCATGGAATGTACTCCAGCAGTACAAGGCTTCAGTGCCTTCCATATGTTTAGACCATCAGCTGCACAGACAGGAACAAAAGGTGAAGGAGTCTCAATCTTATATTAGCAAAATGTATAACTACATTGGTTTAACAAGATGATGCCGTGGAATTTATCTTTGTTGCAAATCACTGTAGACAAAGTCCAATATTAAATCCTAGCAAGCTATAGGTATAGCTCATACTTAGGCCTACTAGATATACTCACCATTAAACCAAATACCCTATTCATGTGAAATGTTAACTACCTCTCTATAGACTGGGAAACATAGACTGCCTCATACACACATGCACAATGATTCCTAGACTTCGTTAACACAAATACCCTTGACTAGATAGTATGCACACCTATCAGAGGTTCAAGCATACTGGACCTGATATTCACCAATATGGGAGAGTGCTGCACCCCCACCCTGTGTCACTGCTCACAGGTGAGATCACACCATAAAGCTGTCTCCTTTGAAATAAGTCAGCTCAGTAACCCCAGCAAACCCTGTAACAGTTAGGAACTATTCCAAAGCAAACTATATCATATGCTCTAGTCAAGCTCTATAGATCTGTAATTAACCTCCTTTGATAAACAGGTCATGCTTAGATACCATTTTTGCATTAATAACAAAGTGTTTATCCCTGAAGCAAGGGAGAAGTTAATGAGATGTGAAAAGCAGACTTCTAAAATAATACAACTGTATTGCTCACTCAGAATAGCAAATTAGTGAATTAATGTACAGGAAGATTCTGGTGAAAATGTAACCACTTACTCCTGGCAACAAATGAATGTCCCCAACAGGGGGATAACAGTTTAATTCAGGTAACAGTTATTTCAATTATTAACTCAGCACAGAATTAGGTTTAAAATTCAGTTGAATGCACTTCATGGAGCAGGGCATTTTTTCTTCGTATCTTTCCTCACTGAACAAAAAAGCCTACATATCTCTTAAAAACATGTTTGGCATACTATGTTTCAGAAACTCAGAAAGGTACAAATTTTTGAGTATTTGATATCTACATTGTAATTAAAATCATCATTACTATGACTGTCTGCCATAATACAAGTTTAATTTTGAAGTAAAAGTATAATTTCATAATACTCTTGTGAATAACACTGACGTTTTATTTCCTTCTTTCTCCACAGATGCTGCCCCTGAGAGGAAGCAAATGACTGCACTCCAAAGCAGCTGGAAGGTCACAAATGACTGTATAATGGAAAACAAGTGTAGTCCAGGATATTCCTTGCCGTTGCAAGATATAAGCTACCCTTAGCAATGTTGGGCATGGAGAGCAGAATGATCTGCAGTGACACATGGACACAGAAAATCATAAGCTGTGCATCAAAATTGTGACTGCAAGAAAGGCAACAAACGTCTGTCTCACAGCAAACCAACTGTAAACGACTGGAAGCTGAAGTAGCCTTTATCAGCCAACATGAACACAATTTGCCATTTATTTCTTGGGATCATTTGTTGAAGCTCTTGAAGACGTATTACATGGATCTAGTGGTTAGAAAATAACAGCAGGACGTCACACAGATGTGTCAGAAACTTCCAGATTGTGTACCTCAGAGTACAGAAATGGGGGATGATGTTACTTGCAAATTTTCTTTTTTTTATTTTTAACCAGAGCACTGGCAAAATGTCGATAGATTCCTTGACATGCCTGCTTGTTTCAGTGGTCAAATGTGTCAAGGGCCAAGCCATTTCTGATTGTATAATTGAGACTCTGAGGAAGTTTAATATTCCTGGGAGCAGCATGGCTTAGTCATCAGATAAAGCTGCATCCATGATTGAGAAGCATAATTCAGTGCTAACCAGGATAAAAGGGCTTAACCCGCGTATTTTCAGGTTCATTTGCTTATGTCGCATTGCAGATTCATGCATCAAATCAGGTGTAAAGGCAGTGGCCCTACCTGTGGAGTAATATCTGACATTTACTGTCACTTTTTAAGCAGTGTACAGTGTCAGCAGAAACTTAGAGTTTGCACTATTTGTGGATATTGAAACTCTCAAATTATCATATATGTCCCCACCTGATAGCCACGTTTGATAAAAGTAATCAAAAGAATGCTTGATATGTGACATGTCCTGAGATGTTATTTCATGTCCTTTGAATCGGTCTGTTAAAATGGAGCTATCAGCAGACAAGACTGCAAAGCTGAGACATTAAGAGTGCATTTCTGCTCCTTGTAGTATGCACTGGAACCACAACAGAACTAAAATATGCAAATGCAAGACATGGAAAATAAACTGCTCACCTTGCATAATATACAGAAAGTACTGCAGGCAAATTATGTTGGCACAATTGCTGTGAGAATACTACTGGTGTGTGACATCATTGGATTCTGGACTGAATTTATCCATTTAAGATTTGGATACTTCCATTATTTTTAATTCCTTTTCCATTCACTTACTAAAAAGAAACAGTCTAGCTAGTTTGTCAGAAGAGCTGAGAAATGGGATTTAGCTGCAAGTGCTGTGAAATTACTGCTGGAGTGTGACAGCAACAGATTTTTCCCCACCCACCTGTTCTCATCCTGTTGTGCTTTTAAACTTGGTGTTTTTTTCTGCTGCCCACCCTTAGTAAATTTAACTTTGTTCTCATCTCATCTCATCAGTTCATTCTGCTAAGTGCTGAAAGCTTTAATTGGAAAGGTCTTCCCCATAGACTCTTAAAGCTTGAGTTACGATTTGTTTCATATCATCCAACTCACATAATGCATACTGCAGTATTTATTTATTTATTTATTTATTTATCATTTGTTGAATTTAGCATATTAAACCCTTTTTCTATCTTACTTTTAAAATGTGTAATATCTGGGACTAGCCTACCAATCACTGGAAAGCCAAGGAACTGTTTCTCATGAATCAGTTTAGTAATATTGTTTTCCTGATAAGAGGAGGAGGGACATTATTTCCTAGTCTTCCTCAAGATTAGCAATCACCAGAAAGCCTAAAAATTCCTTCTTAGGAGCCAATTTGGGATTAATGCTACATCTTTGCTTCTGATGAGAGAAGAATCAGAGGGTCATTAATTGCTGCTGTTCTTTGATTGGGCAGTGTACAAGAGCTTACTAAATGGTCTGGTTGTAGTTTAATCAATAAACTGTTCAGGGCCTTTATGCAGCTTAGCCATGTGTTCCATTCAGCTGCTGTAGGTTTTATCCATGATTTTTTATAACCATAATATCAAAAGAAGGCAATAGCAAGTGTACTGAACTACTTCTCAGGAAGCAGCTTCGGATAGTGTTATTCTTTTATATCTGGTGCATACAGCTGTGTTGAGATCTCATCTACCAGACACATAGCACCTCCAGTAATCAACTGCAAACCTCATAATTGCTACTCCACCTTCAGCCCACATAAGTATTCACCAGGAACTATAGATTTGCACTTTCTGTGCACTTTGCACTCTGTAGTCAGTTTGGTTAATATGTCCATCCTGAGACAATATTCACTGACAAGAGCCTACTATGTAAACTGATATACTTTGTCAGATGCATTTTTTTAATGCTGTTGGATGCAAAATTCCCACAAAATAACACTAAAACAACAAGCAAGTTGTCAGTACCACACACTACATTACACCAATCCTATCACACACACACAGACCAGACCAATGACACATATATATATATATATATATATATATATATATATATATATATATATATATGCTGAGATGTTTAAAAGCAAACTACCTAAACCACAAAGACCTCTTACATGTAACCTAAGAAACAAGTGCCTTCAGGAACCTTAGAAACGCAACACAGGCAGGACCTACCTTGAAACATACAAAGAGTCACAGTTTCTCAATTCAAGAGTCCAAAAGGCAAACATCCACACAATCTAACAATCTAGTCATAAGTGACACCTTTGTGAGACAAACTGATGCACCACTCACCAGGCTGTGCAACATCAGGGTCATGGTCAATTGTTTATAAGGTGCCTGGATTCACCACATCATGCAGACAATGAAGTCCTTGCACCATAAGTTCATATATAACACAGTCTTAGCACATGTGTGTGTACATGACTTGACATTTACCTCCATAGACTATATGAAGAGATACATAATGCTCTCAGAATGTGTCCGAGGCTGGCATGAACACAACCTTGATTAACATTTCCCCATCACCAAGAATGATGCTGCAATGTGAACAAAATATTAACTTCAGCAATTAGCTTAGCTTCTAGTGGCATTCAAAGGAGGTCCAATATACATCAGCCTAAGAGGAGATGGTATACAGTCCAAAGGAGGTCCAATATACATCAGCCTAAGAGGAGATGGTATACAGTCCTAACTACATTGCCATGTCTGGCTTGCACCTATCACCTCAAAACTTTCATATAGTGGCTAAAACTTTGTCTACCCCAGAGACCCTTTTTTAGGCAATGTCAGTCTTCAAAAGCTTTTAGCATAACAAAACAGACTCCAGCTAATATAAAGGCAGTGCTGCTCAATGCTACAATGCTTTAAAAATCAAATTGTTACAAGCATGCCTTACCTTGGAAAACATTGATACATGCAGTGTTATGGAGACCTGGCCAAAGAGCTTTGAGAGCAGTCCATCAGTGCATGGTTTCAAAGCCTATCACATGCTCAGGTTCACTGCACAAGATGAAGGCACTAAAGGCAGCAGTGACTCCATTTGCAAAAAAGAACACTTCAACTCCAGACTAATTGGATAAGATAACACTCAAGTTCCTCCTGATCCAACATACCATTAACAAGACCTTTTATCACATCATTGCTAAGTATTAGACACCCTCTGTTGTTCCTCTCAGCCCTTAACTCCTACCCAACTAGTATGGAGTCCCTATGCATTTTATGCCATACACCATTCTACCAGGCTCTTCAACTACTTCTTCATTAAAGGGAAATGTATACATCTTCAGACATTTGCCTAGAGATTTCTGGGCTTCCTCAATTCAAACTCTGTGGACCAGTTAGTCTGCATCCCAAGCAAAGGTGAAAAAAATCAAACTAGGTCCTAACCAATATGAGATGACTCTGCTCCCTATCAACTGTAACTCCCTCCTTGGTCAACTTTGAGCACAGAACTGTCACATTCACCTTAAGATGAAAGCTAGAAGCATCCTCCAATATCTCAGAATTTAGGGATTATGCCAGCACTAATCTACTGAAACAGGGTGAAGAAGTGGCTAAATTCATTGCCCTCTTCCAACCTGATGACTCCACTGCTTTTGAAGAATCTTTACTGCCAAATTGTGTGTGCATGTGAATAAGCTGCATAGATGCATCCATCCCTCTCTGAAGTAAATTGAATGACTAATTCAAAAATAAACCCCTATGGTAAAACTCAAGTATAAGCAGGCTCTATAATAAAGGAAAATTCATTGCATGTAAAACTAAATGTGATTCTGAAGATGCAAAAATAGCTTTTTTCTAAACTTAACAGGGAACTCCAGACCCTGATCAAATAAACCAAAGCAAGATATGAGGTAAAATTTACCATCCAGGAAAGGGACAACCACAAAGCCTTCTTTAACTATGTTAGATACTTAGAAACAATGCCCAGCCCTGTGAAGAGCAAACAGTAAATGATATCACATGATCCAGATGAAAAGGAAATAGCCAATCTACTATCAGATCTCCCCTCCTACAGTTTCAAATGTCATACCCACATCTACTGAACCCGCAGATCTCACATGAGCAAGTTGAAGGCACTATACAAGCCCAGGAACACTGCTTCTGTGGGGCCATATAACATACCAAGCTACTTACTGGTCAACCTGAAACAGGGTATGTCAGACCCACTGCAGAGGCTATTCAATGACAGCTTCCAAACTGGCTTTGTGCCAGAAAAATGGAGGATAGCAACTGTCATAGCCCTGCATAAAGGTGGGGCATCAATGAACCCAGGAAATTACAGAGCCTCATCCCTAATTTCTAAGGCTATGAAAGGATCATTATAGAATTAAAGACTTAAGTAACCTGTAAACACTTGACTCAAGGCAGTTTGGATTTGTTATGGGGCAGATCCTGCCTACTTAATCTCATTAACTTCTTTAAGAAGGTTACTGAAGTGATGGATGAGGGCAAATCAGTACACACTGTATATCTAGACCTCAAAAAGGATTTTAATAGCATCCCACTCTTGGGTATTGTAGATAAACCATCCCAACTAAATGTCAATTCCTATATAACTTATTAGATAGTAAATTAGCTCATAAAGAAAGCCTAGGAAATTAGGGTGGTCAGGTTTACCTCCTCCAAAACACTTGTTACCAGCAATGTACCACAGGGTTCTGTCCTTGGGCCACTCTTCTTTGGCATTTACTTCCCAAAGATTAAAGCTACTGTTAAGGCTTTATAGCTGACCAGGTGTATAGATCATTGTAAACTTGGTGTCATTATAAACTCCCCAAAGGACACCAAGAACCTCCAAGAGGAACTTTCCCAAACCAATAACTGGTGTCAAAACCAAGGACTAAAGCTGAATGTCAAGAAATGTACAATAGCATCCTTCAGCAAGCAAGAACATTTTTGTAATTATAACATTGTCAATGTACCCAGAAATCTGGCCGGTCATTACAAACCTGGGAACCTATGTAAACCAACTGTCCTTTGATCACCATGTATCCACTATTGTAAAAAATGCCTTTCATTGCAGTTTATTACAAAAGGTATGGCATCCAGGTCCATGGATGTGATCATTCCACTGTATTGTGTTATAAATCTGATTATTGTATATAATGCCCGCTTCAGCATATACCTGTCCAAACAATTGGCACAACCTGAATGATAACAATGCTTTCTTACTAAGAAAATTAAGAGCCTAAATCACAAAAACTATGCAGACCATCTCACAGCCTTGTCAGTCTTCTTTCTTGGTGTCATGCAGGTCACTGAAGTGATCTTTGCCTCACTTACAGAGCCTCAGCAGACCCTATCCTGTCATACCTACTGTACATTCACAAGTCCATTGAGAGTGTAAATACCTGCTCAAAAAATTCAAGTCTCTTTTGTACCAAAAAAGAACATGTTGGACGGCCAGATAAGTATGACTGCGAATACCACTTCTTTGGAATCATCTTCATTTCCACATAAAGCAAAGTACTTTAACTTACTCTATCCAAATGTAATCTAGATGAATGGATGCATAACCACAAATTTACACATGATTTAGCACACTTGGATAGGAGCAACACAAATGTTCTTCTCATCTCCATGTTATTCATACTTAAAATATAAGGGCTAAAAACTTCATGGGAATGTATGGCAAGGCTTCTAAAATCCTCAGATCAGTAGCCTAGTAAGTGCCTATGATCCTACAAACCTATTACTAGGCAGTTTCTGGATGAGGCATCTACTGTTATAATTCAATTCTCAAAATTTAAGACAACATCCTGGAAGACAGTGAAACCTGTATCTGTCCCGATGCTGAAACAGGTATGGATAAGAATATGGATATCATTAAGGGTACAATAATGGAGCAGAAGCTTTTGCAGAGGGTCATCAGTTTTATGTTATAGTCCTGTTCAAAAGAATAAAAAACAAATACATTCTAGCCAAAGAACCTCTGCTATGGAAAATGGGTAGCTTACTTGATCCTCTATGTAGCTTCATCTTTCATCCTCTGCTATTCCAGATATTGGTACTCAGCTTGGTTTTTGTAGCTCACGAGTGCTGTGAGCTGATACATCAGTTTTTAGTGCATCTCACAAGTGAGTAGCTACATGGATTAGGCACAACTGCTTTCCTGAAGTACTGGTTTATTGAGTTCGATAGCCATGCAGTACAAGACCTGGCAAACTTTCAAAACCTAATGCAGACTGTCTCCTGCTTGCCACACTACAGCAGTTAAGCAGAGCAGGAATTTAATATTGCCTGCAAAGTAAAAACCATCCTGTCATTGGATCCGAAAACAAGTTCTTTATTAAGAATATAGAGGAAGGAGGACAATGACTACTGCTGTGTCACATATCCGAGGGATGTGCAGGAAGCTACAAGAAAAGCAACTGCATACAACAAGACACATTCCACATTGTCAGCTGCACAAATTAGCTTTGCTTGCTAAGAGGCTGAATTGTTCTTTTACTTAGATATTCTGACCATGGGGATGTCTATAGACCTACAGTCTCTGAGTGTTGATATATCTGGAGTGTTGAATACACATTACATATATTGCTTCCATATTATACTTGTTTGTGTAAGTATTTATGTTTTGCAAAGGTTTTGTAAGTATCTGCTTTATAAAATTGGGGATTATTGGGGGTGTGCAGACGACTGATCCTAGTGTACAATAATTTATAGAATATTTCCATATTTGCACCTGTGTTTGCATCTCTCTCTCTCTGTGTATGTGTGTGTGTATATAAACTCTTGCTTTAATAAAGACTGTCTCTAAATAATGCCCAATTTTGTATATAAGTTCTTTTAAATACAAGATTCCTCTAAATAATTCCCTGTCTTTGTATAATTGAATGCAGATGCAGCAGCAACCTCCTCAGGCTGCATAGATACAAATCTAGTCTGTTCTAAGCAGTGTTTTTGTAAAGCATTGTATTTTAAATATGTTTTAAAGGAATAAGTGTGATAACTCACAGCTTCTGTCTTCTTCACACTGAGCTCACCCACAGTGATTACCTCCTGCTGGATGTGGGAACTGTTGCTGCTACACTCCCCTAGCCACCCGCATTCCATTACATTAATGGAATCTGTTCTCCATACAGAGCTCACCTACTTCCAACCACTCTTACAGGTACTCACACAGACATACCCAGTCACATTTGCTCATATTCCTAATACTCCAGCCAAACAGGCCTTAAGCCAAAGCACCCCCTTTTTCCTCTCCTGCCCTTCCCCTGCATTCTGATAGACTCTCAAACTTATTCTCTGACACATCCTCTCAGTTTTTCTTTCACAATACGACTCTCAAAGTACTCCCCAGTATTAACAATTATTTTTCCTCTTACGTTCACATCACCTCTCTCATTTAACATCCATTTCTTTTGATTCTTCACAATCCCTCCTACTCCCTAATTCTCCTTTTATTCTTAATTACTCCACATCTATAATGCCACTATTCCACACAATTGCATTATCATTCCTCACGCCTACCGCCTGCCTTACAACTTTAACAACTTCCTGTATAAACAACTATAAATACTCACCCCAGACATCCCCAAAACGCTGCACATCTCCGACAATTAAAGGCCCCTAGTCTCTTCTCTGCTACTCTCCACCTCTTTAAAATGAAGTATTACATTCACAACATAATCAGCAAGCCTTCCACTTGACCAAAGCTGAAATTCAAAATCCTTACACACACTCCCTGCTGTCTTTTTCTCTTGAAAGCATGCAGTGATATCCATCCTAACCCAGGTCTTGTAACCACTCAAAATAAGTCTGCTACATCCTAAAATATACAATCTCCACCTGCACACAGCTAACCTTAGAAGCAAAAGAAACAAATTTATTGATGCTCCTACCTGGGTAGCCTATCACTCCTAGCTATACTAGAAGCCACAGACATTTGGCTTAAACAAGTGAAAAATGAACAACACACTATTATTCTGGGCATACAAGCTGCCATAGACAAAGGAATACTCGTATCTCAACTCAGGTATGGATTACCCATAATAGCTGAAGCCTCTAAGAAAAATGCCACTACCTTGTAATCCATCTCCAATAAACTTTGCTGGTTCATTACTAAGTCCAAAAACATGAGTGGAAACTGGAACCAAAAAAACACACACTATGGAGCTCAGTAGAAAACTGTAAATTCTTTTATTGACGCTTCTGCTACCTTGGCTCAAATGTCTTTGTTACTCACCCCCATTAATGGACACCACTGCTTATCTCTCACCAAACTAAATGGCTCTCTGTACATCTGAGTGTCAACCTCCTAATTCACAAAGCCCTTTCTCCTGAGACATCCTCCTTTCTCACTAAAACTTTTTATCAAATACACCACATTTAATCTCAGGGGTATCTGTCAATCTGAACCCACCCTACTAACTTCAAAAACTAAACTTCATTGCACTGACCTGCATCGTAGCACCTGAACTGTGGGATGCCATTCCATGCTCAGAGATGCCAAAATATGCTCAGATTTCAGACAACAGCTCAAGCAACACCTCTTCACCCAAACAATTTGCAGCTGCATTCACACAGGTTATGTTACATGAACCCGGCAACTCTCTTAGCAGTGGCAGATTTAGGCATTGGCACAGGGGCATGCGCCACACCCTTTTTTAAGCTGTTGATTCCTGAATAAGAAAGTGTACTGCACCTTTCATTTTTTTTTTTTTTTTAAATCAGAAAAATGTACTGCTAAAATGGTACATTTTCTGATTTCAACTTACATTTTTTACTGTTTCAGTGCACTGTACAGTGTTGAAAATGGAAAATTTACCACCAAAATGGTGCATTTTTCAGTTTTAACATACATTTTCAAGGATGCATGCATCAGGGATGCAAATGGAGGTTGCAGTCTAGTGATCTATATGACAATCAACAATTGCTCCTCCAACTGCATCTCCATTGTAGCTGAGTTAGGCACATTATGGTGAGAACCTTGATACAGGATTCCTTCAAGGCTTTTGAAAAAAAGAAACTGAGATTATTTGTCAGACCGTCCAGATTTCTGGACTGCCAAATGACTTTGCAGAGTCAAGGTTATTATTCCAGAGAACTGCTGCAATTCATGTCATGCAGTGTGACTGATCTGATACTAGTGTTGACCGTAAGGTAATTTTTTTCCTAAAGTTGTAGGACTTGAAAGCGCCAAAGCGTTACAGTTGAGAGAGTACCTTGTTTTGCTAATATGATTGAACTGTCCAGATTTTCATCTTCCATTTTTCTTATGTTCCTCAAAAATGTTCATTTTCTGGCAAATCATCAGGGATTGAAGACAGAAAATAATGACAGACATTTGAGTTTCAGAGTTCATACCCTTTAGAAAATCCATGTTAATGTAAAACCTGGTATTCCATAAATTTTCTAAGTTTGTAAGAGCAATATTTTAAAACTGTCCCTATTTTGGGGCCTTTCTTTTACTCTAGGAGGTTGAGAAGTATGTTCCTGACACAACCTTTTGAGTATGTCCGCACATAGTACGGAGTCGAAGTCTGAATTTTTGAAGGTGGAAGCTTTCCAACTTAAAGAAAGACACACTCACATACACACATACACACACACACACACACACACACACACACACACACACACACACACACACACACACACACACACACACACACACACACACACATGACAAATGTACCAAGATATTAGACCAAAAACGTTTACACAGCTGCGATGAGAAAATACTGCTGTTTTGTACCAGAAACCCCTCAACATTATAGAAAAGACCAGAAACAGCTCAAATTCTACAACTCAGCTTTTATTCTTGAAAGACACAATGAAGTCCAGTCCTTTGCACTGCTGGTGGATATAGTTTAGGACATGAAATCAGACCTGTTTAAGGGTACACATACATCACCCCCCCCCTTTTTGTACATGGGGTCAGGATATCAAGTCAACACTGACCAAATGCCCTAGGGCATATTTTACTAAATAATGAAAATATCTCAATACCACTAGGATGGATGGATGTTTAAAAAAAAAAAAATCTATTGTACTTTTTCCTGTTGATGCTAGTATTAGTTTTAGACTTTTATGAAAATGTTATGTACTACATTCTGTCTGTTAAATACACCCTCTGTACAACTATCTTTCTAAAATTATGTCTTACTGTGGAGCTTTTCTCCCCGGGCCTCTACTGAAAATGGACATTTATCCAGCTAGACTAGCCTTGTCAACAAATGTAAAATAAAATAAAGAAATAAATATTGACAAATATTCATAATTACCAAGTTTGCAGTCTGAAAGTCGATTATTAACTGAAAATAAGAAAACGCCCTCTTCTTTTGGATTGTCTGCTATGAACTTTAATACTCAGAAGAAGTTCAGAGGTAAGAAAACAAAGTCAAATGGGATTGTGGAAACTGGTACAAATGAAGGGCAAGTTAAAAAAAAAAAAGGTGTTTTGCATCAACATTCATTTTTGAAGCACAACTATAAAACTCTAAATGTGTGGCATTAAGAGTCAAACTGACTGTAATGCTCAGTGGATTACCAGATAATCATTTTTTTCTAGAAAACAAAGTCAAATGGGATTGTGGAAACTGGTACAAATGAAGGGCAAGTTAAAAAAAAAAAAAAGGTGTTTTGCATCAACATTCATTTTTGAAGCACAACTATAAAACTCTAAATGTGTGGCATTAAGAGTCAAACTGACTGTAATGCTCAGTGGATTACCAGATAATCATTTTTTTTCTATTATGTGAGACATGGTAACTATGTGAGGCAAAACTGCAGATATTCTAGTAGAAACTCAGGAACAGTTTATAGGTTCTATTGTGCTTTAATGGGTATGGGAGGGAAAGTGAATCAGACTGAAAGATCAAAACTCAGTATTTTGGAAGGGGTGGGGGGCAAACATCTGATTTCATTAAGACCAGAGGCAAAACAAAATAATCTGGGACAATTACTAAAACACTGACACTATTCCCTTAGAAAGTTGATATTGTATGAGGATTTTGTATTACTATGCATTTATGTCTGCAACTATAATGCTTAATGGAATTCTGGAATGACTTTAACCATCACCATTTTGTCACAAAATCACTAATTTCCTGAGGCACAAAATGAAATTTAGAGGCAGAATCAGGAACATCTCTGGGTGCAGTGCACCCCCTAATAAACAGCTCATATTAGCTGATTTGTCAATTTGCAAATCAGCATGTATGAGCTGCTGGGGTGGTGTAGCAGAAACAAGTGCAGCTGAGTTCCGTGGTGTAATGTACACTACAGTCTTATCGGGTGAAGTTTTTTTCAATCTACCCATCACTAGCTGTGCCCAGCAAAGCTTTACCAAATTCTTCTTGTAAGCTGCCCCAGCAGTTGTACATCCTTAGCTGAAGATGCTGCATTACTTTATATTAACCTAAATCAAATCACACATTTATCTCCATTCACACATGCACAATACTGTACACATTAGTATGACTTAAGAATTGCAATGCAAAGTGCCTATGGCAATGCATACTTGTTTTATGAAAAACTGTGGTATTGTGCAAAAGCTGAACGTCTTCAAACACAATGTGCCTCAACATCTTTTTTTTTTCTTTTACTTTGCATATCTGCTTTCATAGACTCCAGACATTCTCATTTATTCTCACCAAGCAACACCTCCATGGCTGACAGACTCTGTTATCCCTTGGTTCTAGTGGCTACTTACTAGCTTGTTGGTCCTTTTCCCAACTAGCATAATCCTGTTATTTATAAAACTATCCCATTAAAGAAGCAAAGACAACATTGCAAGCTGCTGTACAACTAATGTATTTAACTGTTTCTGTACTTCTAGTCTTATCATCGCTTCCATTTTCAAACACTAGTCTGGACACAAGACAGGCTTGCAACAGTCCACTGGCTTTCTGTGCAAATTTGTGCTAACTCACTTAAGACTTAGCTCATCACAGTAGCTCAAGTTAACTGTGGCTCCAAGCAAACAAATGAGTCCTTGCATGTAGGTGTTTAGCCAGATGCATGCTGATGAGTGACATTTGGTTTAATGTATACTTTACTGGAGTTCCTTCCACATAGATTTTAACAGTCACACACTCAACACTTTCACTTCAAACACATAAAACATTACTAATTTGAACTGCAGAACATGATTAAAATGTCATGTCATTGATAAAGTTAAAATAGCTAGGTTTGTTGGAAGTGCAAAGGCTGAACACGGCAATAATAACAACCTGTAAGCACCTCTGTATGAAAGTTACTGGCTGCATAAATATAAAACTCCACAGCACCTTTTTCTTTCAATGAATTTAATTTCAGGTTCACAGTAAGTTTAGAAGCGACTGAATGCTGTCTTGTATTTATTTGAACTTTAGTAGTTTACCCAGCTTTGGTGCTGTGTGACTTGCTGTTCTCTGCCTGACTATTGCTGATATCTGTCTGCATTTGATTTTGGATTGGAGTTATTCATATCTTTTTCTTATATTGCCTTTTGTTTTAAGTTTTTTGTCCTTTTTAGAGTTTTAACAAGTCTTGCCTGGGGTAGGTTAGAAACAATTCTTTTGCAGACAGTGAATAACATCCAGCTAATTAGTGGGAGTAGCTGAAAAATAGCATTCCTCACTTAACTACAGATATTTAGTGGCATCTTTTATTTAGCTGTGATGCTGTGCAACTTGTTATTCTCTGTCTGACCATTGCTGATCTGTCTGCATTTGATTTTTCCCACCCACCTGCCCTATTCCTGTTGCGCTTTTAAACTTGGTGTATTTTGAGTTGCCCACCCCTAATATAATTCTGATTTTGGACATTCGTCCCAGTTTCATCACATCAGCTCATTCTACTGAACACTAAGAGATCAGCTGGGAAGAGCCTCCCTCTCAGTCTCTAAAACATCAATTATCTTCTGTTTACTAAAAACATCTACTTTATCCGGCTGCTTTTACTGCATTTCTTCTTCTTCTTCTTCTTCTTCTTCTTCTTCTGTCCTTATTTAGCATTTGCTGAGCATTCTTAGTGTTCAGTTGCATTTAATCTGCTGCATTTATTACTGCTTGTTAGTAGCATGATTACATTGTAACTGTTATTGTAACACTCTTAGGTCTCATTTAAGCACTTGGGCTCCAAACCAGTTATTTTACATTAAAAAGGTTTGTAATGTACACTTTAGCAGGAAAGGGTACTGTCCACTCTTCTGAGCTGGGAACTGCTGTAGAAGGCTTATTGTGCCTGTTATTCTAAGTGTATTTGTTCTACTTTAAGCACTTGGGCTCCAAACCAGTTATTTTACATTAGGAAGGTTTGCAGTCTAGACTGTTGTGGCAGGAGAGGCTAGCCTGCACCCTTCTGAGCTAGGAATTGCTGTAATAAGTCTTGTTGTGTCTTTACTTGATTGGCTAGAGGGCTAGCTTGTTTAAAAATCTGAATCCCCATAAAATGTTGTCTACTAATGTTGGCATTGAAACAAGACAACAAAAGAGAGCCAACTGAATTACGTTTACTATCTGGAAAGCTAATAGTATTACTAATTTAATTAGAAGGTACAAGATCAACAGGAGAAATAAAAGCACTGTCTCAAGACTTGTATATATAGCATACCTATATGCTAATAAATGGACTCTCTGAATTATTATTTAGTTGTAAGTATAGAATGTTAGCATCTTCACCCTTTCTAAGCACTAAGAAGCAGGAGGTAGAAGCCATAACTAGGCCACCTGTTATGAATCCAACTACTGAATTAGTCACCAGTCCTTTTAGTTGTTACGCTATGTAGGTGGTCTTTACAGACAAGGTTTCCTAAACAATGGCTACTTTGTATTTTATGCCAAGGTCATATAGTCATTCACTTAAAACATTTTTTTCTTGTAGAAATGTCTTTATCAAATCCATTATATAATGTTAAAACATGCAACAGTGATCAATTACAGTGATAAAATTCAAAACCTCAAACCACTGAAAGTAGCATCTGATAAAATAGAGAAATTAAAACAGATAAAAAAAGAATTACCTGTCTATATAAAATATGCTGCTATCCCTGAAGCATAAGTGATCTTGATCATTATGGCTACATCTTATCCAAAAAACTCTGCTAAGCATAATTCCATTTTCCATCCATGTTTTGACTTTGTAAACTGCTTCTTGAACTAAATGTTGTAGCATATGTTTGCATCTCTAAATATGCATATTTTTAGCAAATACTTGTAGCTACAAATTTGTTTTATTCATTTCTTATGTGATCCTTTTCACCCAGGTTTTATTTATTTATTGACATTTGTTAACCGGGTTTGTCCATCTGGGCTTATGCCCCATTTTCAGTGGAGCCCCAAAGAGAAAAGCTCCAGTAGTACATTTTAAACAAGTACAATTTTAAATAATACTGATATAATAGCAGTTATAGCAAAAAGATTCACATATGTTGGGTTACATGCATAAAGTTAAAGTTGCATTAAAAAGAAGCTAAGTAAAAATTTTACATTGATATAGTTCAATAGGTCAACAATAAAACATTTTTGTTTGTATAAAATTATGCAAATGCATAGTAGACACATTGGAGACAGAGGTGTAATGAGGTACTAAGTATGGTCCTTTTGAGGGTACATAAAGGGAAGGAAAACTAGGTAGGGTCATGGCAAGGGCAGGTTCTGGAATTGAGAAAATAAGCTTTTAGTTCATTTTTAAAGTGTGAAGTGTGGGAGATTGAATGTAAGTCAAGGGGAAGTTTGTTCCAAGCATGGGCAAGGGAGTGTTTGTAGAGTAGTTTGCCTACTGACCTTTATGGGTGCTAGATATCAAGTAATTGTTGGTCAGAAGTATGGAGGGTCCAGGATGGGTTGTAGATGGAGACTAAGGAAGATAGAGATGGACAGAAGGAGGGTTTATAAAGAACAGAGTGTAGCATATGAAATTGATAAGATAGCACAAATTAGGGAAGTTCAAGTCATTGAAGAGAGTTTAAAGAAATGCAGTGGTGTGAGTTGTATGGGGAGTTAGTAATGAATCTGGCTATTTTATGGTAAGTTTGTTGGAGTTTATTTAGAGTGGAGGCCTGGATATTGGTAAGAACTGGGGCAACGTATAATAGGGAGGGGAGGAGGAATGCCAGGGTAAGTCTAGATTCAGGGGTTAGGAATTTTTTGTTCTGATATAGAAGACCAAGTTTCTGGTTTGTTTTTTTTATACATTGGAGTATGTGTAGGTTGAACTTTAGTTCATCATCGATAATGACCCCTAGGAGTTTTGTGTAGGTGTCAGGTTGGCTAGTTGTATTGTTAGAAGATGTAATAAAAAAGGAGATTTTGTGATGAGAAAGAGAATGGGGAAGGAAAAGTAGGAATCTGGTCTTTTTGGGATTTAGGATCAATAGGTTGTGAGAGAGCCATTGTTCAGAGGATAGTAAGGCCTGTTGGGTCAGGGAGTGCAGTTCAGGAATGTTATTTGAGATAGATATAAGTGTGGAGTCATCGGCATACTGAATAAGGGAGGATTCTTTGCATGATGTGTAAAGATCATTGGTGAAGATGTTAAACAAAAGGGGTCCCAAGATGGAGCCTTGGGGAACACCAGTGGAGATGGGAAGAATAGGTGAGGAGGATGAGAGCCATAGTTGTGCCTGCAAATGGTCCACTGAGATCAGTGCACCACCCAAGTAAACAAATATAAATAAAAATAAATAAGGAATCGTAGGGATATAACACCTTAAGACTAGACAGACCCCATAAAAATGTGGAGTGGACATTATCTGCTAGAAACTTTTAAATCTCTTTCGGTCTCATTTAAGCCCACCCCCACTCATCAGTGCAGCAATTATTATAATTATAGCATCCTTGTTAGTTAATGTTCACAAAAGTCTTTACACTGTAGGAGACTTCTTTCCCCAGGAAATATAATTATTGCTGAAGAACTTCTCCCTTGAGCATTAAGAAGCATTTCATTTGAGACTATTATTTTAGGAGACCTGAATATTGAAAGACAACCTATTGACAGTAACAGTCCTTCTAATACCATTAATCTATTTAGTTACATTCAGCTTATTTCAGCTTCCACAAGGTATAACAAAAACTCTGGTGGAGTCTCTCAGATTGTACTATCTCTAATGCCTCATCTCAAAAGGTACCTTACTGATATCTTAAGGGATCACCTACACATCTTCGCAATAAGACATCATAAACCAAATCAAAAATAGCATTGGTTCAACTTTGCATGTAACCTCTCCACCTTTAGTACTGACAAATTCATCATAGCACTACAATCAGTGAACTGGCAGGCTCTTTAAATCATTCATCTTAATGAAGCTGTAGCTCTGTTCAACTCAATTTTCCTTAACATACTAAATGAACTAGCCCTCTATTCTTTCTTTCCAATTGCAGTGTGTCCCTCACAGATCCATTTTAGGTCTTCTGTTGTTCAATATATTCACTAATGATCTATACCTCACTTCTAAACAAACCACTATCAATACAGTATGAGGACAGCTCCATTATCTGTTCTGCTAAAAGTAGAAATTTTTCCTAAAAACACAGATAAATTACAAGTCTTCACCACAAAGTATTTCCCCACCATGGAGGCCTGGTTATCTGATTCACAGCTGCTCATTAACCCTAACAAATAAAACTGATCCTATTACCCCAAAGCATTTAACGAACTACAAAAATAATTTAAAAAATCACTTCCTCAAAGGCCATTATAGACATAGTAAGTCAAACTAAGCTTCTAGGAATCAATGTTGACGAAAACTTAAAATATGATAATCACATAAAACAAGCAGTTAAACACCCACCAAAAGCTAGGTGCACTCCAGAGTCATACGATACCTCACAGATAATGACAGAAAAAGTACTGCTCAATCTCTTCTCATCCCTACACTACTTTAATCAGGCTGGGAGCAGCGTAAACTACAATTCACTCAACTCTCACTCTTGGAGAAGTGCTATAATAGGGTGGCAGAATTTGCCACCAGTCATTATTATAGGATGGGTCACTGTCTGGTACTTAACCTTCAGTAGTTAGAGATAAGATAGTACCTTATACTTTCCCAGCTAGTCACTTCCCATAAGCCTATTTATTATCCAGAAAAATGCATTAGCATGAAAAATATTGTTGAACTTTGTAACTCAAGTAGACAGCTAATATCCACTGACCAAATGTAATTTAACTGCTACAAAGGCTAACAACTCAGCTGATGTCTGTCCATCCTCTTTCCAGGAGAACATTTTGAACGTTCTTCCTATAATTCTAAGAAACACAGCAAACAACTCATTTAAAATACAAATGACAGAATGTCTAAACTATACCTGGCCCAGTACATGCACAATTCCTGAATGATGAATGTCCTGCCCCTTACGTTTTCCTGTTCTTTCCATGCACTATATCTTCAGTTATTGGTCAAAAATCTCCTCCTTATCTTCATCTCCCTCTCCTTCCATCTAGGTATCCTAAAACGTTATCTCTCACCTCTTAATGCTAATCCTGTTTCCTTCTTTTCTCTCCTTCTACCAAGTAAATTTTAAATGTGTTTCATAGCTTTTTATATTAAACTGCTATTAATGATACTTTGTTTAAATTTTGTACATATTTGTTGATTACTTGTATACCTTTGTTTACTGTGTAATTTATGCAACGCAGTAATTTTTCCAGAGCACCTCTCCCAGGCCTCCGCTGAAAAGGGATTGCCTTCTGCACAGCTGAACTATTCGAGTAAACAAATGTGATAAATAAATGTAAATATTGTGCTGATTTTAATATGCATATACTATGCTAATTAGGTTCCCTTACTGTCCCAGATTGTCTCATCCAGAGTTTGAGAGGTACATAGCATCCTCATCCCTACATTTTACTCTCACATTTCTACTTCTGAGCTCAGCACCTTAATCTTCTGTTCATAACATAACACCTTTCTTTTGTTTTATTTTTTCCCTGTTATTGACCCTTTTAGTAGATCCTACCATACTTTATGTTCATTCTTATCACCTCTTGTCTCACATTACCTAAAGCTCCATCTTCTAAGCTACATCTCCTTTTTAGTGCCTTCATTCATTCACCTCACAAAACATAGCTATTGTTGATCCACTTCGATCAGATTTTTAATATCATAGTTTAAGAGGTCAGATATGGTATGTCCCCCTGACATTGCAAATTAGGCTTGGTAAGCTGAAGGGCTTGTAATTCCCAGAGCAAGTGGTAAGGAAGGCTTCCTCTGTTTAGAGGCATCACTACAGCTGTTTTACAGACCTCAGTAGCTAGGCCTAAGTCAAAAAAGTGTAGGAGGAGTGTAGCAATGACATGTCTGGCTCTAGGAATTAGGTATCCAGATAAATTGTCTGGGACACCAAAATGGGGTTTGAGTTTTATAGTAAACCCAGGGCATGTTCCATGGTGATAATATGAAGTGAGTGGGACTCAGATTTGTGGAATTTCAATGATTGTCTCTGGAGTAAAATTTGCACTACATCTGTCTGCAAGTATGTTAGCTATGTCTTTAGAGCCAGAGTGTGTTGTCATTTTGGATTAGTTCCACACATTGTGAAGTATTCTGTTATTGCTCAGTTTCCTGATGCAACTAAAGAAGGATTTGTGGTGATCTTTGACTTCTGATTCCAGTTTCTGTTTGTGTTCAGCTTTGGTCTTTTTGATGGTAGATTTTTAGTTACTTATTTTTTTTTTTGATCTAGGATTCATTTTGGGTGGATTTGTTATTAGACTTTAAAAGATTGTTTTATTCTTCCCTTTTGTTAAAGAGCTTATTTATAGTGGTGAACCACCAAGGTGGCTTATTATTAAATTTTCCATTATATTTGGTTCTACTGTGGACTGTTAGAGCCACAGTGAAGTAGATTTCAAATGAAAAAGTAGCAGCTAAATCATTCTGAGTGGTGGCATTGCAAGTAAACTTGGATATATCTCATCACAGAATTTAAGAACATTTGTATGTTTAGAGTTCTTGAATTCAGAATTGTTAATCATTGTGGGCTTAGTGGCCTTAAAGGAGAAGGAGATGCAGTACCCAGCAGGATAAAAGCACTCTCATTAAACTAAACAAACAGCTCAGAGGACAAATGAAGTCTAACAAAGCCAAATTTGAGGTTAAGTTTGGCCTCCCAGGCCAAGGACAGCCACAAAGCATTCTTTAGCCATGTCCACAATCTCAAAGGCAATACACAATTGTGTGCAGAGCTCACTGTAAATGGAGCCACCTATACTGAGCCAGAAGATATAGTAAACCTCCTGGCTGATAAATTCATCTCCAACATTACCTCTCTCTCTCCCTCAACCTTCCCTCAGGAAACATCATCAAATATAACTCCTCCTACTATCACTAGGGAACACATCCTTAATGTTCTTTATAAGACTAAGAATACTGCATCAATGGGCTCAGACAATATCCCAGGATGCCTTCTAAATAGCATGAAACTTGACCTAGGAGGGCCTCTGGAATTATTATTTAACTGTAGCCTCCAAACAGGCTTCATGCCTCATGAATGGAGAAAGGCAACAGTCATCCCTCTGCACAAAGGTGGGCCATCTACAGACCCTGGAAACTACAGACCCATAAGTCTCACTAGTCTTATATGTAAAGCCATGGAAAGAATTATCATGCAGATGATCAACAGAGATATAGTAAACCCCCAGACATTGGACCCAACCCAGTTTGGTTTCATCAAGGGCAGATCATGCCTACTCAACCTGGTGGACTTCTTTGAGAAGGTCACCAAAGCAATGGATGAGGACAAAATCATTCACACTGCCTACCTTGTCCTGGCCAAGGCATTTGACACAATACCTCAGTCGGGCATTGCTGGCAAACTCAAGAGGTTAGGTACAAAACTGTATGTCATCCAGTGGATAGCCAATTGGCTCACAGACAGGACTCAGGAAGTTAGAATTGGGGAGTTCACCTCTACAAAAGAGGCCAGTCACAAGTGAAGTCCCTCAGGGATCAGTCCATGGACTGCTCCTTTTTGGCATCTACTTCTCAGAAGTCAACGCCAATGTCAGTGGTCTTTGGCTGACTAAATTTGTAGATGATTGCAAATTAGAAGCTGTCACTGAATCTCACACTGACACAAATGTTCTCCAGGAGGAGCTGACCCAGACAAACAACTGGTGTCAGAGTCATGGACTAAAACTAAATGGCAAGAAATGCATAATAGTATCCTTTGGGAAGTCATCCATCCCTGGTACACACCCCTTAGAGGTGACCCAGTAGTCAAGGACTTAGGGACACACATAAATAGTAATCTAGCCTTTGATCATCATGAGTCCACAGTGATGAGGAAATCATTCTATGCTGTGCAACTTATAAACAAAGGTATGGCATCGAAGTCCAAGGAAGTCATTGTTCCACTGTATTCGGCATTCATCATACCTATAATTGAGTACAATGCCTCCTTTGGTATGTAGCTAACCAGGCAACAACTTGAACGTCCACAGATGTTCCTCACTAAAAGAATACAGGGTGTCAGTAATATGTTCTTTGCAGACAGGTTCAAGGCCCTATCCCTGTATTCTGTCTCCTACAGGCTTTTGAAGGGAGATCTATGCCTGGCATACAGGGCATTGTCAGACCCCACTCTGATGGATCTCCTGCATATCCACAAAACAAATAGTACCAGAATTACCTGTTCTAAAGACTTAAACCTTGCCTGTGATATAAATAGGACCTGCTGGAGAGATAGGTATATACCCCAGAGCCTACCCCATCTATGGAACAGGCTCCTCATCCATGTGAAGCTAATCCAGTTCTAGTGCAACTTGGATAATTGGATGGGAAACTGGAAATTCATCCCTGGTTTGGCACTTATGTCTCTGATGCAAACAGGTAACCTGTAAATGGTTCATCTGCCAGGCCCATGCTTACACTTATCGACGGTATCAGAACTTGTCAGAGATTTGGGATGCATGGGTAGGCTTAAAAAGGCCCTTGTGCTCATGGGCCTAGTAAACACTTATGAACCTATGAAGTAGAGATAGAGATACTAAAGGCCTGGTACACTTGATATGCAATAAGATGTACAGATGTGCAAAACAAATGTTAGTGTTTATTAAATAGTGAAAAGAAAGGGAAAACATCTCCATTGTCATTAAACCCCCCCCCCCTCCAAATGCCAGTGGTCAATCATTCATTCATCTCACTTTCCTGCATGCAAAGTCACCAGGCATGGCAGACAACAGCTGGAAATCAATGTGTGTCATGCTGTGAGGATCCAGGAAATTCTCCTTCTTTTGTAGGGCAGCCAGTTTTATGTAATGCCACCATGCTCCCTCCACCTTGTCCTTCTGCACTCCACTATGCTATGCTAAACAGCAACACTTTGTTTGGTAGGCTCTCACCTGTGCATCTATCATTTTGGTTATGATATAACCCTCAAGTGCTATTGCTATATATCGGTGTGTACCTCCCAACCCAACACCCTGGGATGGATGAACCAGAATATGTTCAGCCCCACCTCTCCCAGCTGGATTATCCAGTGCCTTGGATCCTGCTAGAGAGCCATCATTTGCCTAAGAACTACTATCACTACAGACGTATGCGGCTAAGTACAGGCACATATTTAGTATTCCTTATAGTGCACAAACCATCTTCTACAGCCAAAGAAGTAAGTTGTCTTACTATAAAAGAAAAGCCATGTCAGCACATGCAGCACCTTTTAGTAACTATGCTTTACCGTTAGCATACATGAAAGCTATTAACTACTGCCATGATGTAAATGAATGGTATTAAGTGCTTTGATGACAGTCAGGGTAGCTGAAATGCACAGGTATAGTGCTCAATTTCCACTGGCAACAGAGCTAGTCAGTATACTATTAAATAATAATATGTAGGATTATGGGACTCTAATACCACACTAATAGAAGGGGCTCCACCTCCATATATGGTTTACAAAACCTGAACATGGAAGTGACCTGAATTTATACAGCACTGTAATACAGGGATCACATAATACAGTTTAAACATGAGCATCTGTAATGAGTCATCATCGGCCTACTCAGTTCTGCCCTGAGTTTGTTACAGCAGTATTTCTGGTAAGAGAACTAACTCTTCGATCCTGTCCCTGGTGGCTTAGGATAGCATTTTCAGAAGAGGACAAGGGCTTACGTAGATAAGGAAAAACACTTCCTTTTTTTTTTCTGGCTAAGTAAAATTTGAATTGCATAAATATTTTAATTATAAAATTTATTATATCAATAAAATTGTTTTCAGAAAGAACACTTTTACCAGATCTGTAGAAATATCTGAACAGCAGCACCTTAGTGTTTTTGCGTATAACTGAAATCAATAATCTATAAAATGCCTTTACTATATTACAAGCATGTCCCACTGAGCAAGCAGTTAATTTGGATATAAATATCTTCATATCACTGGTGTCACAACTATATGGTCATTACTGATGACTCCTAAGATACAAGTAAACAGAAGAGTATGAAAGGGATGGTGAAGGCTTCCATAAGTCAAGCTAAATCTCAAAAAAGGACCAGGTCAGTAAAGAAAGGTCTGGGACCATCAAGCCCAGGGTCTTTGTTATGAATTTAAATAAAGCACAGCTATTTCAGAACTTCTTTTGGCAATCCAAAACAGACACCAAAGCTCCTGAAGTAAATTGTCTCATTTTGGAAACCTTGCCATCCATTTCAGAAATGAAGACACACTCTCAGTATTCCTATCAGCAAGAGAAGGTTCTTAGCAACATCATTAAAAGTGGCTTTGTCCCAGTTAAAGTTAATTAGAAATAAGATGTAGAATTTAGACACTATAATCCAGAATATTCAGATGTCAACCAAATGTGCAGCATTGGAAGAAAGGAATATTGTTTAAAACATGAAATATATAGTAGACATCTGGGAAAAAACATGGAAGACAGTTGTCATAACAGCAGAAATTAAGGAATGAAAATGTAATTTATAACTTGCAGAAGGAATAAGGAAAGTTACAAAAATTGAAATTAGATCCAGAAAGAGTTCACACATTTTAGAGATCCTAAATAAGGAATCTAATTTGAAAAAAAAAATCCAAAAGATTTCTACAGTGTAAGGCCAGCAGTAAGTAACAGCATCTTCAGGACCACATTGGCAAATCACCAGGATGTCAGGCTACATCCATTATTGATAAACTTCCTTTCTTTGAAACACAGGGCCCAGTTACTTCCTACTGTGATTCTGAAAATAAATATTTCTCTGGATGGGGCACAAATTTCTATCTACTCTGACTACCCAGGGAAGACATATTAGCCCAGCATCCGTTTTCAAGAGCAAGATTAAGAATCTAGGTTAGTAATATTAAGTCAACAATTTTTACCCTGGGAAGCTGAATGTTATGTGGAAATGCCTTTTGATGACTTTTATATCAGATGCAAAAGCAGAACTATCAGCATAATAGAAGGCCAAGAGTTTTCTTCCCCATTCCTAAGACGGACATGAACATTTAAAGGTTTTCCCCTTTTTTATCTGTTTTTGGTGATCCATGTTTGGTTCAGTGTCAGTGTTTGTAAAAAAAATCTAAGAAAAAAAAACTGAAAATAAAGAAAAAATAAAGAATGCTGTTTTTCTTTTACAGTGTGTTGCCATCAACCCTCTATTTTCTACAAGGACTTTTGGTGCCACATCAGCTGTTGTCGCCACTCTCAATTCAATGCAATTTTCCTGTCTTCTTTGGCAGTCATGACTGACTGTCCCAGGTCTTCCCTCATACACACTATTCATCTTTTTGCTGGACTTGTTTCCACTTGCCTTCTCCCCAAATATTCCTCATTAAATTATTTTCTGTTTTCCTCCATACGTGCCTGTACCACCATAATCTTGTCTCTTTTCTCTGCAATCGGAGCTATTTGTCTTCTGCTCTGATGTCATAATTTCTTCATCTGTTCCACAGCCTTCTACCAGCTGTCTCAGGCACCTCAATTTCCATAACCCTAGGTTCCTCATCTGCAGGTTTCTGTTCCATAAAGAAGAACTGGTTAGTTTCTCTTGCATTCTTCTGCCACACTACTCCATCCATCTTCCTTTTATGTTCTCTGGACCGGTGAAGCAATTTTTTGGCATCCCTTATGATGTTTGATGACTATCTTTCTTATTTTTCTGTCTTTTCCTTGTAACTTAATAGAGTTTTTGTGCAATCTGCTGTGTCATTTGGCAGAAGCTGTCAGAGTGCCTTTGATGTCTTGTTCTTTGTTACTGCAACTGCTCTCTTAGCTTTTTTGTTAGAAAAGATGAACCAAGTTATGAAGTAATACTGACTGGCTATCTCCATCTTCTTCCCACTCTCGTTTTTCTCTCTTTTCATAACTTCCTGGACTTCTGCTTTCCACCAGCTTTCATTATGTGCCTTATCTCCATACATGTCGCAGCTGCAAATTAGTTCTACACTCTTCAAACATACTGTTTTGAGACAGTGCCATTCTTCCACATATTTTTTTCTTCTTTCTAAGATGCTAGAGTCCCGAGTATTTCCTTAAACTCTTGCATTTTCACTCAAGTCAACTTCCAGGACTTCAGCCTAGTTTCAGCTGATATTAGAGCTTTTTCTGATCACTGCTTTCATCTGATTGTGGCCACTAGTGGGTTATGCTTCACTGGGGTTGACTTTACAATCTGATTTTAACTCAGTGACCTTTCCTTACTAGTAAGACGTTTACCAGAGTTGCATGTTGGCCACTCTTGTAAATGATCTTGTGACGGTCTTGCTGAACCATGTATTTGCCACCATCAAGTCATTTGCCAGACAGAACTCTAAAATGGCATCTCTTTCTTTATTCCTATTGCTCCACCCATGTGGACCTAAACAGTTCTCATGTCTTTCTCTGTCTGTGTTGATGTGAGTATTCAGGTCCCCAGTTATTAACAGCAAAATCACGTTGTTCTGTTTTATCTAGTAGGGCCTACAATTGTTGCCTGAATGTATTATTTTCCTCACTATAGCAACCCTGATGTGGGCCATATCCTTAGATTATGAATACTGCCCTGTCTTTGAGTCTGTCACTAATTTTGATGACATCCCTCACTGTCTTCAGAAGACTCTCCTTCTCTACATTGCTACAACATTTCTAGTCTGTCCTCCCCCTGTGTATTAGACTCTGCATCCCAAGCCCAGTGGCTTTCTGCACAGTCCTTTCACCTTGTTACCTGGATACACAGTGTCTAGTCACCTCCTTACCATGATGCCATCCACTTTCAAGCTGTGTTCTCTCAGTGAACCTATATTAAGTGCAGCTATTTTTAGTTCACGTTTGTCAGGTTGCTTGGTTTTACACCTAGTTTTACTCAACAGAGCTATCCCAGGTAAGCCAGGCTGGACAAATGGATACTTTCAAGCCACTAGCTTACTAACCTATTGCTGCTGGACATTATAGCAGGTGTCTATTGGCCAGTAGTTACACATAAACTTTCACATTGTTAGCATAGGTCTCTGGTATAGTTCAGAGTAGGTTGGATCCTCAACCCACTCACCATTGGCAAATATCCATGCCCATTCAAGGTGACATTAATGAACATGACAAAATCACTTAGAGCCAAGTTTTACACCATTGAGTGGCTAGCACTGACAATGTGTAGTCTGATCCATGTTGTCCTACCAAGGAGATACTGCATACACACCCCAATATACACCACTTAGATTCTATGCCACTGCCCATAACTCCATTCAATTTTTTCAGTGAGTTTGAGATGGAAACATCCAGAGTATTTTTGGGGGGAGCACCCCTGAAACAAGGAGAAAACATGCAAACTCCACACAGATTTATACTTGAGAACAAGCTTGAATCTGTACCTTGTGCACAGGAAGCAAAGAGATTAACTTTTATCACAACCGTGTCAGTTAAACTGTGTATGTATCTTATAATTTATGTTGTACTTCTGTCAATGTGTAAGCCAATCCAGCCTTGATTTTTTTCCTAAGTTTATGCTCATTCTTTCTTACCTCATGATTTCCCTGACTTTAAGTGCTGCCAGATGCATGTTATTAATAAATTGGAGATTACATAGTAAATAAATAAGTAAACGTCTGTTTTGAAGTTGTGCAGTCCAAAATACGAACAAAATTAAAAATATAGAAGATTATGATCATGTCACTGATCATAATGAATTTGTTATGCATATGAGAAACTGATTTCAAAAAACAAACTGTAGTTATAAACAGTGACCTACCTCATCATGATTTTGTTATGTATGGAGCTTTTAAGTTTGATTTGTTCCAGATGAATATATGTCGGTTGACATTGGGCATCTATGTTACATGTGAAGAATGTTCATTTTTTTATTTTTTGTTTGCCCTCTTTGGGCACCATCCTGCTACTGCAAGCACTCATCATAATTTTTGCATATACACATCTTGAATAGTGCCTCAGTAATAATTATACTAAATATTACCATCTGCCCCCTGAAAACTCAAAATAGTTATCCAACATTTCTAATCCTTACTTTTGTGAATGCATTCAACCACTCTGAACTTGTTCCCACTTCTCCATTTTGCCTTTAGCGTTCCCAGTACTACCCCCTTGGGCTGAGAACACACTAATGGTGGTTCGAAGGGGACGTGGCTCAAAGGAGAGAAGCTAGTAGCATCCTATATGCTGTCCTGTGCATTAAAGGATTTTTTGAATGTCCTAGGTGAGCAAAACTACTGACATCATGGACATCACTGTATGCAACAGCAGTTACCTCTATGCCTATTTCAGTGCTGAAATGCAAATGGCGATCTGCAAAACAATTACATGACTGCCTCCAACATTTTGAATGAATCAGATCATGGCATGAAACCCCTCCCTCTCTTTCTGAGTGGACAAGCTGTCAAAAAGGCCACTCCTTTCCAGCCTCCTACCCAACTCCTGCAATCCGAAAGCAGCTAATTAATGTAGTTCATCTGGGTCATAGTCAGGGCCCCTTGTCTCCATAACACTGCAGCAAGTGACATGTGCAAAATTTTTTAATTGAATAAAATAGTCAGGATTCTCACATAACCTGGCAGCTGATGGTAACAATCTGTGAAGTGTAAGGCTTGGGATGGACTTGCTTTTCCATCTCTTACACAAAGTACTGTGTTGTTTTCTTTTTCTCCTGACTAGTACTAAACTTGAGGACTAGCCTTTATTATGGACATTGCATTAGTAATCTCACTAATGTCACAGCAGTGCTGTCTTTAACTATATCATCATCTCATCAGTAAAAAGTGATTACCACTGACATAGGCAATACACCTGTTCTCCAAAACAAAGTGCAGCTGCACTCACTCAGGTCACATGATACGAGCCTTGCAGCTCTCTCACACACTCCCTTTATCCCTATTTCATCCATCCTTATCTCATCTTCTCATTCCCTCACTTACTGCCTCTCATGCATCCTATCTCCCTCTTCTTTTCCCATCTCTCCCACACTTCTCTCCTCTGCTCCTCTTCCCTCTGCAAGCATCTCTCACCTTCTTAGTCTTCTATTCATGGTATCCTTTTTTGCAACTATTCTCACTTGCTTCCTCTAGTCTTCATACCTCTATATATAATAGTATGTTGCTATCCCTGTAGCATAAGCCATCTCAGTCATTAAGGCTATATCATATCCATAAAGCTCTGTTGAGCATAATTCCATTTTTCCATCCATGTTTTGACATTGTAAGTGGCTCCTTAAACTAAATGATGCAGCATATTCTTGTATCTTTAAATATGTATATGAACTTAACAAAAATAGACCAGAAGCAGAAAAGAACCAGACACAAAAACTTTAGCGCTTTCGTTCTATTTAATAAAAGTTAGAACTTCTTCAGAAAACAATGAATGAAATCCAAACCTCAACCTTAAATTAAAAAAGAAAAAGACAATCACATGATAAAAGCAACCAATCAACCTACCAAAAAAAAGAAAGTGACAATGGCATTTAAAATAAATCAAATGATGAATGAACCTCTTAAAGTGAGCTCATATCTTATACATATAAATGTAAACTAACGAATAGTAAATGAAAGAAATACATAAAAAAATAACCATTAAAATATAGTAAATAAAACAATAGGAATTCAACTTCATAGTCTTTGTGAAAAAAAAACATTTAATGTTAATGGTCTCATTGAGACCTGGTGTCCGATTGGCTGCCAATTCAATTTGCCATGTACTCTCCCGACATTCTAACAAAATCTTATAATTATTACAAAACTGAAGTTCTAAGAAGGAATACTGAAGAAGTTCTAACTTTTATTAAATAGAATGAATTGGCTAAAGCTTTTGCGTGTGGTTCCTTTCCATTTCGGATCTATTTTTGTTCAGTTATTTTAGGCTAGATTGGCCCCCATATTTTCCAATTTGGTCGTGGGGTAATGTGGGAAATGGAATTTTTTACTCAGCACCCTTTGGCTGTGAATGTTTTATTTTATTGTTGTTACATTGATGATTTATTTTTATTGTGGAAAGGAGATTTTGATCAATTTTCTTCTTTTGTTAATGACTTAAACATGACTATTTGTTTGTTTGTGTCTTTCGGCTTTTTCCCAGTTAGGGGTCGCCACAGCAGAACTCCGGTCCGCTAATGATTGGTAGTTGATTTTTATGTGCCGAGTTACCAGCCCTGATGCACAACCTTCAATGAAGGTACGCCCATTCATGCATGTCTCCACGCAGAAGACGTTCTAGCTGAGAATCGAACCGGACAGCGTCTTACTGTGAGGCGACAATGCTACCACAGCACAACCACCGTGGATCCAATGACTTTTTAAAATTCACCATTGGTGGATTTGGTCATAGTATTGATTTCTTGGACATATGTTTGGCTTTTGATCGATCGCAGGGCATGTTTACAACTGAGATTTTTAGGAAATCCACTTTTGTTAATCATTATCGCCACAAGGACAATTTGCATCCTGGACACATGAAGAGAGGTGTGGTTAAAGGTCACTTGATATGGTTCAGTCATCTCATAACTGACCATCAAACCTCTTTGGGTGAAATGTCTAAGCTTAGGAATTTTTTTGTCCAGAGAGGTTAGGATTTATTATGGTTTGGGAGAACTGAAGAAGAGGTTGTTGCATTAAGGGACAGTATTGCATACCCTATTTTGTCTCAACTCTGGGACTGAGGTGAAACCAATGGGAGGTCATTGTCCCTGGACATTCAGAGTTTCCACAGTTACCGTTTGACTTTCCCTATACCCATTTATAACAAACTGTGGTTGATCAAGTACATCATTACTGATAATTGGAAAGTTTTGTTGGGTAACCCAGATTTGGCCAAAGTGGTAGGCAACAAACCTCTTTTTACTTTCAAGAAATTGGTTAATGCAAAGTCTTTTCTTGAAAGCAAAAGTAAAACTCACCAATGCATGCAAGACTCTTCTTCTGTGTCTGGTACTTTTTCCTGTGGAGATTGTTAGCAGTGTAGATTTATTAGCAATTCCATTAGTGTCGAATTTAAACACTGCAATAAAGTGATATGGGCCAAGGGTCAGTTCAGTTGTTACACCAAGAATGTTGTTTATACTGCCCTTTGCAATTCTTGTGAAGGGTTTTACATTGGAAGGACCATCAGACCTCTGAATAAGAGAAAGACAGAAGCAGCTGAAAGTCCACCACAATTGTCTTTATTACACGATAATGCTTTCGAGAAAAACTCTTCATCATTATCTAAAAACACACAGTCTAAGTTTAAATACTTAATAGCAGCCAAGCATTCATCACATGTTCTAAACTTATAGAAATGATTAAAGTTTCCACATAAAAATCATGTTCTTAATTAAAATACAGCTTTTTTATATATATAAAATATACTTATCATATACAATACTAAGCATAAATACATTTTCAATCATAAAAACAAATTATTTACCACACAGTGAGTCCATATCTATTTTAAATATTGTTATGCCTGTCTTTCAAAATAGGCTTAATACTCACAGTACTATTCAGATCTAGGGGATGAACTACTCTGAAATAATGTATCCATCTATACTCAGTTCTGTTTTATTCACCATATCTCTACCATTTTTATTCCTAGGTACTACTTGTAATATTCTGTATTTAAATTTCTGTTCTGTACCCTAATTTTCTATATACTTTGCTAGAGCATTAGTTAAATTATAGTGAGGACACAGCCTTGGCCAAGCATATGTGCTTTTAAAAAAAGAAAAACAAATCCATATGGGAGTACACATTGTCCTAGTACATTATAAGAATGAACAAACATTTCTTAAGGCCAAATATTTTATTGCTCTAATGGTAGCTACCCATTAATAGTTATGTGAACATTTCTACTGGAGATGAAAAACAATTATCTAGGATCTGAGTAAGATTTCTTATCTTATTCAAGCTGACTTTTGGAAAAATATATGAATATGATGTAAGTTTTATTTGAAAATATTAAATACTGCCTAAATTATGAGGGTGTCTGTTGAGGACTGTTTGTATGTGCGTCACTGTGATGGTCACAGTGCTATTGTCCAACATCTTAGCTTACTACTGCCATGTTCTGATCTCATCAAAGTATAGCTTTTATGTCTGTAATGGGATACATTTTAATGCAGAAATGCCGAATGAGAGCATTCCTTTCAGGAAGCCAAAAGTCTTTGTCCTGCATATGAGCAATAAGAATTATTATATTCTTTGGCATGCTGAAGAAAGGGCTGCGGTGTAAGCCTGGAATGATAACAGTGATTGCTGTCAAATATGAGACTGACTGCTAGATAAACTACAAGCCCATACCTAGGACAGCTAATAATCTTTAAAATTTTAAATATTTTGATGAAGATGTTCAACATAATGTTTGTATGAGTCTGTTTCATGAAGGTTTCAAAATCTAATTTCATGTTTAAAAAAATGAATTTATTATTGACATAGTTCTAAATTACCACCACTATCTATATATGAAATTATTTGAACACAAATGGCCATGCTGTCAGTTTGTGGTCAAACATATTGCTTAATGTGAGTATAGTATAAACATTTCAGAAAAGTATATGTAGGCTAATGATAGCCCTGTTGTATTTTCAATACAAGTCAGTTTTCATGTTATCAGTATAATGACATTCTTTATCAAATAAAACAGTGTCCCAAAAAGAAAACTTCACAGTCCAAAGAGAGGCATACATCATGACAAAACTGTGCATTCTGAATGCTGGTCACATATACCCATTAAAGTTTAAGTTATAGCCTTGAGAAGAAAAGCTCTTTAAAACTTAATTAAACTAAACAAAATATAATGAAAAATATACTAGCAGCTATTTTAAGGGTTCCTATTAAATGATCGAAAGCACGAAAAGGCAAAATAGCGAAACGGCATATGAGCGAATTCTTTCCCTGGGAAAGAATTCACTTGACCGCTTCCATTACTTTGCCGTTTTTGTCAGTGTAGTGCAATCTCGGAGTTGGCATATTTAAGTAGGGGGGGTATGGGGGGCACAAATCGCTGTTCTAAGTGTTCGAGATGGTAAGCTTTTGCTTACATGGGTTCGATAAATCATTGTTTGCTTTTTTCAGTGTTCAGTGATTTAACATAGACCCTATTTTAATCCATTCTAAAAACAGAAGACATGTCTGAGTTACTGAGGACAGTCATGCAGAAGTACCAGAAGCTAAATGAGGAGGAGTAAGGTATTGGATTGTGGTAACAGGGAGCAGGTAGTTTGCTGGGTGACACATTTTTCATGATGTTATATCACATGGGGTAAAATAAAAAAATCAGATATAGTAACATCAAAACCTGCTGCAACAAAAAGCTCAGGGATGCTGAACATTGAGGTTAAAGGAGTATTCCATTATGCCTGAAATTATATGATGTCAGAGTTAGTTTATTTATTGTTGTTCAACTTTTGTTCAAAAATATTTTTTTTTAATATGTGTAACACTGATGCTATTCCATTATATTGAATAAAATATTTTTATGTTCAGTATGTTAATATGAATCTGTAGTCACACAGTGGAATGGCTTGAGAGCAAGCAGGAAGACCATAAACGATAAATCACTATTAATTCAACTATCAAAAATGTTGATTTGTATCACTGTCTTGAAGAGATTGAGAAACGGGGTGTCAGTGATATCACTGCATGGTTAAATGTTTTTGTTTAAAGTATTCAACACATTCATAATTACCTTACCAGTTTAAAATATAGGCTGTATTGGACTGATATGCATTTTAATGTGAATTCTACTGAGAAATGTTGTGAAAGCAAACATGATGCTGGTTAATTCAGTCTCTCCAGTGTCAGTGAAAAGATAAGTGGAGAGCAGTTATGCATAGCATACCAAATTAGATTTGTTGACTTTACTTGCTAATGTTAGAGTACATCCTTCATTTTAAGATAAAGATGAGGGTAAACTTTTATCATGCACCACTGTGTTGGATTTCCATTAGTATTAATATGATGACAGACCTGTCTATAATATATCTATAACATGGAGCTTTATTTAGGTAGAGTGAACAAATTCTTCTCACTCTTAAGTTTTATTTGCCAAGACAAGAAATCACATGTGGAATTTCAGACAAAACTTTAAATGAGACTCTGAAAGATGAAAAAAGTTCAGAGAAACATAACAGCCATAATGTTTTGCAAGTTCTTTGAGAAACATTCTTCAACAATGTGAATATGCTACAAAACAGCATTGTGGCAACATAGCTAGCAAATGAATTAGAGAGCCATGGTTCTCAATCTAGTTATATTTATTTGACTTTATTAAACATTACTCACCATCTACTGCTAAACAGGCTCAAAGTTTGATAGCAACCCTGGCTGTTTGCTAATTATTTTCAATGAATTGCATTGCCATACTAGACCAAGGAAGTAAAATAAGGTTTGTGTATTTATTTATTTATTATTTTATACATTTGCTGATGAGATAAACACACAGGACACAAATGTCCTTTTCCAGAGGTGAACCAGGAGCATTGTCTGGATAAATGACTTGATCAGAGTCACATATGGAGCAAATGGAGGTAGGAGTGATCACACTATTTACAGTGCGTACAAGAAGCAGCCAACTCATTCACAGCTGAAAGCTTCAGTCTGTGCTATCACAGCCTGAAACTATTTCAGGCAATTTTGTTCATAAACAAGAAAAATAAAGAGAGCAGAGAAGCAAATAATTCATATAAAGCATTACAGTCAGAAGATATGGAACATGCCTGCACCACTAGGACAGTTATTGAGAGAGGAGTTGCAGGGGTCATGAATGACCCTCACACTGCATACTAAAGGTTGGACAAAGTTGTGCAATTTACATTACTCAAGGACACATAATTCAGAGCAGAAAAGGCATGGCTACAAAGAACTGTACAAGAGTACATATGAACAGTTGTAGAACCTTTTCCAGAAAACATGAATCAGATGTATGTACGAAGTCAGAGGTAGGGGTGTATCACAAGGAAGAGTACATATTATGGAAACAATGTACTTACTTATGGTCGACAGTCTGTGACACAAAGGTATGTCGCACAACAGGTTTAAACATTCTATGCATGTGCTGTTTGTGTCCTTTGTGCTTTAACAGCTGTAGACATTGCCAAAGTGGTGTATAGTTGTGTATTTTGCACCATGCACACACACTGAACCAAAATACTAAATCACCTGTATGGTGTTAAGGATGCATACACTACTTTGTTGTGATCCCACTAATTATCTGAGATTGCTATTTATTCACGTGGTGTTCAACACTGCATTCCCTGCAACTTGATGAGTGAAGGACTTGTTACCAATTTATATGTGTGTGTGTGTGTGTGTGTGTGTGTGTGTGTGTGTGTGTGTGTGTGTGTGTGTGTGTGTGTGTGTGTGTGTGTGTCCACGCACATGCCAGGGGCACATGACATGTCATGTGCTCATCTCACACATCCAAACCCACAGAACTGTCTCTGTGCTGGGTGCTTATCTGTACATTATGGTGTGGCAGTCCTTGACTCCACTGCAACACTGAAGATGCCAGATGTTTTACTGAGATAATTCAAGAGATATCCCATGCATCCTTGAACATGAACCCCACACACTACTTGCTTAAGTTTATCATGTCATCTGTCAAGTGGGACAGCACAGATCTGGGGTGTGGTGTGATGTGGTCCTAATGGTTGTCAGTCATGGCTTTCTAAGGTGTAAAGTCTCACCATCTGCAAAATGTGAGTCATTTTAAATCCAGTCTGCTCCATTTCTAATATCAGGGATCAATCACTGTATGTGATTCTAGTCAGGCCCTACATGATTTCCATTCTATGGAGTTTGCTTGGTATTATGTACCATCCATGAAGAAATATTACACAAGCTTCACAAACCAAGCACCAATTTCTAATACCTCATGTGCTCTCGCAAACATATTCCCACTGTTATGTTAGTTTTAGTCCATCTAGTTTCAGCCAGCTCTTCTAAACACTTTGAATATCACCTTTCTTTCTTTCAGTCATATAGCAGAATATACAGTATTCTCTGCAATTTTCCTGATGCCTATTGGTCTCTGTGTCAACATTACTATAATTTCTAGCCTCTTATATATAAATGCCAATAATTTAAAATAAATATCCCTTTGTTAAGAGATATTTGTTTTAGTAATACTTGTAAGATAATGCCTGCTCATATTGATTTGTGGGTCTCTTATTTTGCAGATTTGAGCCCACCTACTAATTCATCACTCTACTCATATATCCATATTTTTTGTAGATAAAATGTTACTAACTAGGGGACTATGCCATATAAAGGAACCAGAACCCATTCTTCAGTCCTCACCTCATAGTTCCTCTTTTAGTAAGATTTTGTTGCAGATCCTATATCAATTCCATTGGGAAGTCATTTTCCTACCAATACTGCAGCCTTGATCTTCCTATTAGTCCTTTTCCCTCACTGCATTCTTTAATTAAGTGCTTTGGCAGGCTAACATCTACCTGAAATCAGCAGGATGTATAAGGGAATTTAAGTACACTTTTATCTGCTTTTTTGTATATAGTATTGTATTTAATTTATTTGGGCTTTTCACTGAATATTAACTCAACTGAAGTTGTGGCTGTCTCTCTACAGAGTACTTTTTAGAATTTCTGTGTAGCCATTGATAGCAGTGGGGGGTAGTTTCAGCTCATCACTGACATCCTGTTTTGCCTTATATAAGTGGTACATTTTGAGTTATCTCTGCTTAATATCAGAGCTTTGGCCGGCTAACATCTACCTGAAATCAGCTGGACTTATAAGTGAATTTAAGTACACTTTTATCTGCTCTTTTGCATACAGTATTGTATTTAATTTTTTTATTTGTGTTTTTCACTGAATATTAACTCAACTGAAGTTGTGGCTGTCTCTCTACAGTTAGTTCCCTACCCTCCCTGTTCTTCTGTTTTGGTATTAATGTTGGTGGCTTTGAAATTGCCCGCCCCTCTTGTAGATTTGTATTTGGATACTCCTTCTGGGCCCATCTCATTTGCTCACTCAACTGAGTGCAGTGAGATCATATTCTGAGAGGCACTCCTACTATGTACAAAGAGAGCATTTGGGAAGGACAAGCCCTGTAGCCTCTTAATCCTGCTCTGTTCCTTCTCTCTCAAAAAAAAAAAAAAAAAAAAAAATATATATATATATATATATATATATATATATATATATATATATCTTATTCATCTGCTCTTACTGTAAATGTCTTAGTTGCGCTTCTGCGTGCTATATGTTCAGTCGCTCTTACTCTCCACTTATTACTGCTTGTTAGTAGCCTTCTAATTTACTGCCTTCTGCACTTGTTTTTTAGTCATTTCTTAATTTAATTGCATTTATTTGAACTGTATTTGCCATAGTGTTGCTACACGCTCAGGTGTGCTGGCCTGCACTACAATTTAAATTGTAAAAAAAATTCTAAGCTTGTTTCCTGTCTTTCCTGTAACTAGCCAAGTCCAGATACAGACTTGCTGTATCCAAGACTGTTGGTAAGCTTCTGACCCCCTCAAGCCTTTCTGTGTTGGAGGGAAGCCTTCTAGCTTATCAGTGGGAGTGGTAAGAACTAGGTAGCCTATGTACCATGGGAAGAGTGGGTTTTGGCCCTGAAATTGTAGTTCATTGGCCATTTGGGCAGTTTTTCCATCTCTTTCTACTTTCTGGTTAAAAGCCTGTTTTGCGTTTGGTCCCTGCCTTTCCAATAACTAGTATAATCCAGGTACAGATTTGCTGTATCTAGGACTTTTGGTAAGCTTCTGAGCCCCCCAAGCCCTTCTGTGTTGGAGACAAGCCTTCTAGCTTATCAGTGGGAGTGGTAAGCACTAGGTAGTCTATCTACCACAGGAGGAGTGGTTTCTGGCCCAGAAATTATAGTTTATTGGCCGTTTGGGAAGCTTTTTCATCTCTTTCAACCTTCTGATTTAAAAGCCTGTGTTTGCACTTGTTTCCTGCCTTTCCTGTTACTAGTCTAGTCCAGGTACAGATTTGCTGTATCCAGGACTCTTTGTAAGCTTCTGAGCCCCCCAAGCCTTTCCGTGTTGGAGGGATGCCTTCTAGCTTATCAGTGGGAGTGGTAAGCATCAGGTAGGCTATCTACCACAAGAGGAGTGGTCCCTGGCCCAGAAATTGTAGCTATTGGCTGTTTGAGCAGTTTTTTCCATCTCTTTCAACTTTCTGGTTTGAAAGCTGCATTTGTGCCCGTTTCCCGCCTTTCCTATAACTAGCCTAGTCCGGTTACAGAGTTGCTGTATCCAGGATTGTTAGTAAGCTTCTGAGCTCCCAAGCCTTTCTGTGTTAGAGGAAAGCTTTCTAGCTTATCAGTGGGAGTGGGAAGCACTAGGTAGCCTACCTTCCATGGGAAGAGTGAGTTTTGGCCCAGAAATTGTAGTTTATTTGGCCATTTGGGCAGTTTTTTATCTCTTTCAACTTGCTGACTTAAAAGCCTACGTTTGTACTTGTTCCCCGCCTTTCCTGTAACTAGTCTAGTCCAGGTACAGATTTGTTGTATTCCAGGACTCTTTGTAAGCTTCTGAGCCCCCCCCCAAGCCTTTCTGTGTTGGAGGGAAGCCTTCTAGCTTATCAGTGGGAGTGGTAAGCATTAGGTAGCCTATCTACCACAAGAGAAGTGGTTCCTGGCCCAGAAATTGTAGCTATTGGCCGTTTGGGCAGTTTTTTTTCCATCTCTTTCAACGTTCTGGTTTAAAAGCCGCACTTGCGCTTGTTTCCCACCTTTCCTGTAACTAGCCTAGTCCAGATATAGAGTTGCTGTATCCAGGACTGTTGGTAAGCTTCTGAGCCCCGCAAGCCTTTCTGTGATGGAGGAAAGCCTTCTAGCTTATCAGTGGGAGTGGTAAGTACTAGGTAGCCTGTCTAACATGAGAGGAGAGGTTCTTGGCCTAGAAATTGTAGTTTATTGACCATTTGGACAGTTTGTCCGTCTCTTTCAACTTTCTGGTTTAAAAGACCACATCTGTGCTTGTTTCCCATCTTTCCTGTAACTAACCTACTGGTAGCACTAGAAAGCCTTAAACTGATACAAGCCTTCTAGCTTAGGAGAGAGACTTTGGAGTGATTACGTATCAGTTTTCTGTAGTTTCTTGCTGTACTTAACTGTTTTCCACCTAAACGCATATTTTCCAGCGTTTATTGTGATTTCAAAGCTTGTTTTTTTCACATATTGTACTTATTTGACTGCCTGTACTTTTAAAAAGTTGTTTTTTGTTTAAATAATTTGTTTAACTGTTGTAGGCTACACACTAAAGTGCAATAGCCTTTTCTGATCGTTTGTAGTCATTTAAAGCTGTTTTATGTGTATTTTTTACTGTTTTTGCCTTATATTTTCAAAAAAAAAAAATCCTTGTTTCCCGCCTTTCTAAGCTAGTATAGTCCAGTTTTCAGGCTAGTGCTGAATTCAGGGCTGTGATACTAGTTTCTGAGTTGCCCATACCTTACTTGGATAGAAGGAAGTTTCTCTGTTCACCTGTGAGAGAGGGGAGCTTTGAGCAACCTATCTGTCCCTGTAGGAGTGGTTCCAGCCCAGAAGTTAGTTTATTGGCCATTTTGGGGCTAATTTCTATCTCTTTCATTTCCCTACTATAAAAACCGCGTTTGCACGGTTTTGCGCACCAGGCAGTGCCGGTTAGCTACGGTTAAATTATTCCCGGTTCCACTAAGTCTCCTCTTCAGTTTTTCCCTTGAAATTCATCTAACTCTCAACCTAAGCACTCAAAAAGCATCTTACAGCCCAGCACTTGCTCAGACCTAATAGCAAGCACTAATATACCCTGACAGATTGCCCAGCAGGGCAAGGCTCTTTATTCACCCCTCACCAACCAAGCGACTAAGCAGCTCACACTACTATTCAGGCATAACCAAAGGGCAACTTCAGGTGCACTCTCCAGTCCAGCTGGTGAATCTGGGTATCTTGAGGCAATGTTACAACTGCCTCATGTACACAGACAACCCTCTCCTCCTACCACAAAACACTAACATATGCGAAAGATGCAATTATACAGCCAAAACTGAAAGCTAAGCTGTCTCCACCCAAGAATGGAACAGATAGTCAAGAGGAGAAGGTTAACACTAGCACCACAACTCCAGCCGCACACAGACCTACTAAAACAGCACTGGCAAAAAATACACAAAATCATACTCAGAGGCTCTAAATAAAAACCTGCAAAAGCATCAGAGACCTCCAAAGCAGACACCCAAACAACCTGCACTTCCTGTCACAAACCAGACAACACATAAAACACAAAATCAATGTGCTGCACAATCACAGCCCTTAAGGCAAAATAACATACCTAACACACTAGTAATAGGTGACTCTATAGTCAGGCACACTGACATCCCACTCACTAGGCTGGACAAGCAGAAGGTTACTGTTAGCTGCCTGTCAGGAGCCAGAATCCACCACATAACACAAGCACTCAGGTCACTCCAGAACAAGTACAGTCCCTCATGAAATCATCCAAGGCTAACTTTGAAAGAAAAATAGCCAAGGATTCAAAAGATAACCACAAAGCCTTCTGTAGCTATGTTAAGAATCTAAGTGGCAACTCGCAGATATGCACTGAACTAGTGCAAAATAGCACAAAATATACTGAACCTACTGATATTGCCAACATCCTGGCAGATAGATTCAGTGCAAACTTCACCCCCCTCTCACCTCCAAAAGGGCCCACAACAATACTGGAAAAGTGTAGTGTTCCAAAAATCACAGATGCACAGGTGAAAACAGCACTTTCAAAAGCGAAAAACACAGCGTCAATGGGACCAGATGGTGTCCCACACTGCATCTTGCACGAACTACAGAACCCCCCCCACCTAAACACGCTGTTCAACCTCAGCCTCTCCACAGGCTATGTGCCCATAGAATGGCACACAGCAATGGTTATTCCTTTCCAAAAAGGAGGGGCCACAACTGACCCTGGTAACTATCGCCCCATAAGCCTGACTAGCCTGGTCTGCAAGGCTATGGAGTGCATCATCATGGAACTCATTAACAAAGACATTGGGAACCTCCAAACACTTGACCTGACCCAGTTCGGCTTTGTTAAGGGCAGATCATGCCTACTAAATCTGGTTGACTTCTTCGAGACAGTCACCAAGGCCATCGACAACAGAAAGGTGGTTCACACAGCCTACCTTGACCTTGCCAAGGCTTTCGGCACCATTCCCCACTGAGGTATTACAGAAAAACTCACCAGCCTGAACATAAACCCCTACGCCATGAGATGGGTTGTCAACTGGCTTACAGACAGAACTCACATGGTAAGAATAGTGGGCTCCAGGTCCGACTCTAAACCAGTCACAAGTGGTGTCCCGCAAGACTCGGTCCTGAAACCTGTACTGTTCGGCATATACTTCTCAGAAGTACAGGCAAACACAGGAGGACTATGGCTAACCAAGTTCGCGGATGACTGCAAACTGGGAGCCATAATTGACTCTCCGGCTGACATGGACATCCTCCAAAAGGGCCTTACTGAGACAGACACCTGGTGTCAAAGTCATGGCCTCAAGCTAAATGCCAAAAAATGCATAGTCATCCCATTTGGGAAAAACAAAACACCCACGAATTACCACATAGGTGGCATCCCCCTTAATACAGAAGAGGTAATAAGAGATCTAGGGACCCAGGTAGACAGTAATCTCTCCTTTGACAATCATATTGCCAAAGTAGTTAGGAAATCCTTCTATGTGGCCCATCTAATTACTAAAGGGTTCACATCTAGAAATAAAGAGGTTATAGTGCCCCTCTACTCGTCACTTATTAGACCCATCATAGAGTACAATGCCCCATTTGAGATGTACCTCACAAGACACTTACAACAGCTGAAAAGACCACAAAAGTACCTCACCAAGAGGATTACTGGTCTCAAACATATGTCCTATGCAGCCCGACTGAAAAAACTCCGGCTGTACTCAGTGGCATATCGCTTACACAGAGGTGATCTCTGCCTGACTTACAAAGCCATGTCCAACTCAGAATTGATGGACATGCTCCACCTAAAGAAATCCAAGTCACTGTGAGCCACGTGCTCTAGTGAGCTAAACCTCACCACAACAATAAATAGAACATGCTGGAGGGATAGATTCCTATCACAGAGACTCCCCATGCTTTGGAACAAAATTCCAAAATACATCAAGCAGAGCCCCTCACTAACACTCTTCAAGAGGAACCTTGACAAGTGGATGGATAACAGAAAATACACCCCTGGGATCACTTCATTGGCTCTGCTTGACAGAGGATCAATTAATTAATCAATGAGGTGGTGAAAGCCGACACACTCTGGCTAGGCTTTTAAATGTCCTCGAGGCAGATAGCCTAGTACCTACCTATGAACCTAAGTGTGCAAAAATTAAAAGTGATGGCTTAAGTTAAAAAACTGGATAAACCCCACCCATGATTTAAGACTGATCAGTAGGCACTGCAACTATTTATCCCCCCCCAAAAAAAAAAAAACAGATTTACTTAGTTCTTGAATACATGCAAGATGAATGTGCATTGAGGAAATAGGCTACTTATTATAAATAATGCTAAAACAAGGGAATGAACTTAACACTGATTTTGCCATCCAGTGTGCAGAAGATCAAAATTACCTTCCATATTAAATATGTCTGTTTTAATCTTTGACTTATAAGATGTTCCTGTCTATTGCTCCTTCAAATGTTTACTATGTTTCAAACCTAGGTATTTGGGAAACTATTTTTCTATATGCGCACAATGGCCCTCCCTTTTCCTTGTCCAATTTACATTACTACAGTTTGTCTATTTACATTGAAAGGTACACCATTGTTTAAATCTATGGAAAAACTGGACTGGATGTCTCATCACCCTTCCCTCCCAATAAAATGCAATCCATGAACATTGCATGTACTCCCATTACTTTTTCTTCCTCCTTCTATACTTTTTAAAGTAATTCTTACCTTTATCATTAATTCCTATATTTCTTTAACAAAAAAGCCTGGAGATCTGGGGCAGCTTGCAGACTACCTCTTTGAATGCTATTCAGTTCCCTTCTTCATGACAGCAAACTGCCTTCAAATCTCTATTTTTGTAAAACATGAAAGATGAAGTACCATTCTACATAATCCCAAGCTTTTTTCTAATATTGAAAACAACTCCCACATCATTTCCTCCCTTTTCAAACTGTAAGATAAAGGGGTCCAAAGTCCACCCAGTGTCTGAAATCTGTCACTGTTCCACAAAGTTAACCCCAACACAGACTGGCACACACACAGACAGACAGAACAACACACAGACCAACCCACACAGACATACTGACTCACAGACAGACAGACCTGCACCATTCTGGCTTAATACACTCTGATAGAGCTGCATCTGGATTAATTGATAATGCTTTTGCCAAAATGTTGACATCCAGATAATATGAAGGAGGTAGAATGACAGCTATCCATGTGCAAGGGATCCCCCTTTCCTTTAGGTAAAATTGTTCTACTGTCCTATGACAAAGGTGACAGTCATACTTCCTTGTCTGATTTAATACTTTCTTAGCAATTCTCCAACAAATTCTTCTCTACTCTATATAGAGAATTCATCTGGAAAACCATCAATTCCTACGCTTCAGTTAGACCTCAAGGACCAGATAGTCGTTTTGATTTCCTCTCTTTCTAGCTCCTTTTCCACATTCTATATGTTCCATTTCTATATCCCAAACCAGCTGATTCTCTCCACAGAAATGGCATATAATGAAGAGTAGAATTTTCAAACCCTGAGTTTCTCTTCAAATCATTAGTTAAAATATCTATGTCTGTCCTTTTTTTCTTGTATATAACTAAGCAGTTTTCATAGGTTCACAGGTGTATATTAGACTGTCAACCACAGTGGCCTTTATAAGCCTATTCATTCATCCCAAATGTATCCAACAAGTGTTGGTGCCCTAGCAGTTATTTTAGGGGAAATATGTAAGCTAGGACATGGTAGGTCAAGTGGTTAAAGGCTGTCTCTGTCCACTGGAGAGACAGGTGACAAATCAAGGGTGAATTTCTTATTTCCAATCCATTGGTCCAGGTATGCTTGAATAGGGTCAGGGAAAAACTGTGCTTTACATGGATGGGAAGGCTGTTCCATAGAAGTAGTATTCCCTGAGAGACATAGTTGTCCCTCCAGGATGTCCTATTTATGTTGCTAGCAAGGTTTATCTATAGGGATAGGGCTTTGAGATGATCTGCAGAGGACATCTTTTTAATGCCCTCTATTCCTCTTATGAGGAACCTCTGTGGACATTCCAGTTATTGCATGTGTCTCATCAGAAAAATACTGACAGAGGCATTGTACTCAATGATGGGCTTCATGAGGGCTGAATACAGAGGAATGATTACTTCCTTGAACCTAGATGCCATACCATTGCTTATAAACTGAGCAATGCAGAATAATTTCCTTATTACCTTAGACACATGTTGGTCAAAAGCCAGGTTACTGTCTGATATGTCCCCAGGTTCCTAACTACTAGGTCTACTGTCTAGGATGTGTTATCAATGAGATAATTTCCTGGGGTAGCTGACTTCCCAAAGGGCAGTATTAAGCATTTCCTGGCACAGCATTTTAAACCATGGCTCTGACACCAGTTAATTGTCTTTGTTACCCGTTCTTGAAGAATGTCTTGTGGAGATTCTATGGCAGCTCCTAGTTTGCAGTCAACTGCAAAGTTGATGAGTCAGAGGCCCTTGATGTTGGCCTTGACTTCAAAGTAGTAGATGCCAAAAAGGAGTGGACCCAGCACAGAGCCCTGAGAGGCTCTGCTAGTGGTCAGCCTTTGTGGAGATGGATTTCACTATCCTAACTTCCTGGATCCTATAGGAGAGCCAGCCGGCATCCAGCACATAACATAGGTGTTTATGCCTAATTCCATGAGTTTATTTAAAAAGCCTGAGTGGGGTAATGCACAGAATGCCTTTGCCAGGTCAAGGTAGGCAGTATGCACCATTTTCCTTTCATCCACTGCCTTGGTGTAGATCAATGTGTGTGTATATATGCCTTTAAGAAGCTATCCAAGAGCTTTCACAAGTATATAAATACTGAGCACGTGCAAGCTAGACTTCCATTTTGTAGTTACCTGTTGAGATGTAAGCATGTATGTATGAAAGGTCTGTCTGTTAACTAGTTTGTTCATATTTAAAGATGCTGATATCCATCCTGAGGTGTTTCTATGTATTAAAGCATCTAAATGAAATGCCAAGCCTTCTTGTCAGATGAACAAATGACATGATATCAGAAGAGGCATGTCTAACGGACATGGAGTGAGAACCAGTATATCCAAGTGCCATGAAGTCAGAAACGGCATGCCTAAAACAACTAGAGGCACTTACTTAGATGCTGGTGAAATATAGATGAGTGGATCATCCCTAAAATGTGCAAATTTCACAAAACAGGTCAGAAACAAATTTCAAATATTAAAACTTGCTGAGCACTATTTCTTTTTTGCATAATATGAAACAAGGCATACAGAGCATTCTAAATAATATTTGCATAAACTTATATGTACGATATTGATAAAAGTATTCAAATTACTATGGAAAATGTTTCAAAATAAAGTCTGAATTGCATAAAACAAATAAAATAGAAGGAAAATGACCGCATTCTCGCAAGGCATGTATTTGTCTTATTAAACAAAGATATCCAAGTTATCAGAAGTGCATAAAGTTTTTGCATGTTTGTGCAGTGTAACAATAAAGTTATTTCACAATGTACAGCCATTACAAGGCATATTTTGTAAAGTACAACCTTTACAGGGCATATTTTGTACACCCATTACAGAGCATATTTTGCAAAGTAAGGTATTTTGAAGAGTTTATTGTGCATTTAAATGTTGTTAGAAGGGTACAGAACTGTTTGTTCATACATAATTCACAAGGGCCATGTTTTCAGTGTGTTTGTGTATACTTTGTGGGCATGGCAGATGGATTTCGAAAGCCCAGTGCACTTGTGTTTGACAATAACATTGCTGAGAACTGGAGAATGTTTGAGCAAGAGTACAACATTTTCATACAGGCTGCATTTTCTGATAAAGATGACCATACAAAGACATTTATTCTGCTTAATTTAGCTGGGTCAGAAGCCATAGAAAGGGAGCATTCATTTGTGTATGCACCTGCTATCTGTACAGGAGAGGGGGAAAACCATCATATTGTTGTACCAGCTGAGTCAAGGGAGGACCCAGAGTGCTTAAAATATAAATTTAGAGAAATGTGTAACCCCCCCCCCCAGACAAATGTTACAATGAAAAGGCACTTATTTTATACAAGAGATCAAAAGCCTGGTGAAACCTTTGCAGCATATATAACTGATCTGAGAAATAAGGCTAAAACGTGCAGATATGGTGACTTAAGGTATGAGTTGATAAAGGATAGACTTGTGTGTGGCATAAAAGATGATGCTGTGAGAAAGATTATGCTTCGTGACACTGATTTAACTTTGAATAAAGCCATTGAGATTTGTCAGATATATGAGCTCACAGAAAATCACACAAATATGCTTGCAAATGAGAATAGCTCTAAAAGCCACAGTGATAAAAACTCATGTTGACAGTATGCAGCACGTGGTTAAAACAACAGGGCTAAGCACATGGCAGCAACTGTAACCCCTGCAGCACTCACTGGTAAACCCCCAAATTTTCTAACAAATTCCAGAGTTTGCACAGTCTCAAGTGAAGCAAAAGAGTGAGACAGCAAATTCATAGCATGGGCCCCAACTTAGTTTCATTGTCAACGGTCATAATTGTGGTGGAATTCATGAATATAAAAAGGAGAAATGTTTAGCTTTTGGACAGCAATGCCACAAATGTAATAAATTGAATCACTTCAAAAGGTTTTGTAAATCAAAAGGCCCACATTGTTTTATTAAAATGGAACATTTTAACTCATTCACTCCAATGGAGCTCAGGATTTTGAACTGTAACTTCCAATGGGCGTAGTCTCATCTTTTTGACAAAATCAAATTATGCCCTCACATTTCAAGCAAATGTTCATATCTCTAGAACTATAGGGATTATGAAAGAAGTATAAATGGCAAACTCTTCAGCACAAACTATTTTTGTACTGTTAGTATTCTTTAGCTTCTGGGTCTTAAACCAAATTTTATAAGTCACAGTAAACACAGTAACTATTGCATTTGCATTTTGTAAACAACTTAAAATATCTCATCAACCACTCAAGTTACGCACATACTGTCAGCAGCATTTTATTCATCTAGCTGAGTGTTTTCATATGAGGCTAAGGAGTTAAGATATTTAGAAAAATGTGAAAATTATATCTACATAAATTAATGTCATAAAAACAACACTTAATATCTATGCTATTGTGTAAGCTTTAAGGTGAAAAAATTTAAAACCTTGCACATAGCATGGTTTTGAAATTATTGATGTAGATATGAGCAAGCAATATATGACGCCTAGAGGCGTCAGTAGGAGTTAACTGCAGATGCACCTGGAGGTGTCACTCAGATGTAATGAATTAGGCAAGGAGTTGATCAATTAGACAGTGGCAAATCCACTCTTTATGCTAATTTTATGTCAGTGCTTCATGAAAAGGTCAATGCACTAAATTTAATGGCAAAGAATGAAGTATTTTGTACTTTTCAAATAAACGGTAAACCTACAGAGTTCAAAGTTGACATAGGTTCCAACTGCAATGTTATATCTGCAAAAACATATGCTAATGTGTGTCATGGTGAAAGGCTTGATTTGGCAAGGTGTGCGAAACTTGTTGCTTATGGAGGTGAAGAAATTCAAACTGAAGGTTCAGGAGTGCTTTCATGTTACTCTGGTGGAAGAAGCCATGACTTATTATTTTATGTGGTCAAGAGGCACATACAGTCATTATTAGGGCTCAGAGACTGTTTGAAAATGGGACTGTTTTCATTTAATAAGGAAGTCCACCATGTTAGCTTAAAAGTCTATGGCTCTAATTTTGCCTAGTGCATTTTTCTACCTATGCTAATCTTTTCAAAAATAAACTAGGCAAACTTCCAGTTGTGTACTCCATGTAGTTAGACACAGAGGTCAGTGCAGTTATCAGGCCAGCACGTAATGTTCTAATAGCCATGCAGGACAGAGTCAAAGCTGAGTTAGATAAAATTGTGTGGCAATATGCGATTTGTCCAAATTGTGTGGCAATATGCGATTTGTCCAGCCGAAACTCCAACTGAACGTGTATCTTCCATGGTGGCAGCTCAAAAGAAAAGCTCAGATAACATCAACATATGTATTGACCCACTAAACAGACTTCACCATCCAGTGTGCACAGTTGAGGAGGTCACAGCCTTGATGCCAAATGCCACTATTTTATCTCTCTTAAATGCAAGGCAAATTCAGCTTGACAAGAAATCCTCATTGCTCACTACTTTTAGTACTCTGTTTGGCAGGTACAGATTTTTGAGAATGCCATTTGGGATAAATTCTGCAAGTGAAGTCTTTCAAAGTGCAATACAGCTAATTTTTTCTGGGTATCCTTGTGCTGTCATAGTAGACAACATACTAGCAGGAGGTTGTGATGAAGCAGAACATGACAGAAATCTCAGAAAAGTTCTAGAAAGGGCACATCAAGTGAATCTTAAGCTCAGTCTACACAAATGCATATTCAGACTACAACAGGTTAATTATGCTGGTCATTTATTTACTAGTACAGGCCTACAACCAGACCCTTCAAAGCAAACAGCCGTTCTTGAGATGCCAGCTCCAGACAATGTTCAAGCCCTACAATGTTTTCTTGGCATGGTCAACTACCTAGGCAAGTTCATTCCAGACTTGAGCCAACTTTCAGCACTACTCAGAGAGCTAACACGTAAAGATGTATCCTGGTCTTGATCAGAGCAACACCAAAGAACATTTGATGTCCTGAAATAGAGAATTGCTACTCCACCAACTCTCTGGTACTATGATGATCACAAGTCAGTTACACTTTCCTGTGATGCTTCAAAATTTGGTCTTGGTGCAGTCATTCTACAAGCGGATCAACTTGTTGCCTATGCATCAAGAACTCTTATCCAAACTGAAATGCAGTATGCCCAGATCAAGAAAGAGCTTTTGGCAATTGTGTTTGCATGTTCAAAGTTCCATGATTATGTTTATGGTAGACCTAGCCAGACTGAAACAGACCACCAACCGTTAGTCACTATCTTGAGAAAGCCAATGCATTCAGCTCCAGCCTAACTGCAAAGCATGATGCTGACACTGGAAAAGTATAATTTCAATCTTGTCTACAAGAAAGGCAAACTTCTTTATCTTGCTGATACATTTTCCAGATCGCCCAATTACACCACAGAACAGCACAAGAATGGGAACCTTGATTTTAAAGTCAAGGAAGTGAGAAGGTTTTCTTCCACGTCTCTTGATGAGCTGAGAGGTCACACAGCCACAGATCCAGTTTTACAAAGGCTCAACCACTTTTTCAGCCAAGGATGGTTTACCTCAAGAAGTACAACTTATGTTCCATACAGAGATGAGATTTTGGCTGACAAAGGTATCATTATGAAAGGCCTGAAAGTGATTGTTTCTAAGCCCTTGCAATCAGAGTACATTACTATCTTGCATCGTGGTCACCCAAGAACCAAATCTACCAAAAGAAGGGTGAGAGATCTAGTATTTTTGGCTTTCTATGTCACAAGACTTTGAGAGAGCACTTTCTTCTTGTTCGGTGTGTAATAGTACTAAGCCTCATCAATGGAAGGAACTACTTCAGCTTAACCAGATTCCGGAACTTCCTTGTTTGACAGTAGCCACTGATATCTTAAAGTGGAATGGTCGGTATTATTTGGTGTTAGTAGACTCTTAATCCAATTGGTTTGAGATTGACCTGCTTCCTAACCTAGCATCCAGTACTGTCATTACTAAGATGAAGCGTCATTTTGCTGTACAAGGTAGTCTGCACAAAGTTAATTCTGACAATGGCACGCAGTTTACAAGCCAGCAGTTCAAAAGATTTGCTGAAGAATGGGACTTTACTCATGTCACAGGTAGCCCTGAGTACCCGCAGTCAAATGGTTTGGCAGAACGTGCAGTTCAAAGTGCAAAGCCGGTACTAGAGAAGTCAAAATGAGATAATAGTAATGTTTCCTAAATCTCTTGAATCTCAGAAATATTCCTCATGATAAACATCTTGATTAACCTGCTCAGAGACTTCTGTCGAGACAAACCAGAACCACATTACTAATCAGTAGTCAATTGCTAGTTCCATGTGTCAAGAGCAGATCAGTGAAAGCTAATCTGTTGAAGAAGCGCCTATCGCAGAAGTCCTACTATGATAAGACCAGTAAACCATTCAATCCATTACAAGAAGGAGATGTGGTAAGGATGCAAATGTCCAAAGGTTATGATCAGATTGGTGTTGTGAAGAATATTGTTCCAGAGCCAAGATCATACATTGTAGAATCAGAAGGAGCAATCTTTTAGGTGGAATCAGAAACATTTGAGACCAGAGTCCAAGCATATACTGCAGCACATAGCCTGTGAGAAAGACTATCTCAGAGTGAGTTGTCCAGTGTCCCAATTCCAGACAAAGTTCCAGAGGACATTCCTGTTCCTGTGACAAATCCAGAAGTTCCTAATATGAGTTGTGCACCACAGCCTGTCCCTGTTGCTAAATTTGGTCCCAACTGTTATGTTATGAGATATGGTTGAATCTCTAAACCCTGTAGCAGTCATGAAGCAACTTGGACATGAACATTGTGTTTTCTTTCCACTGTATGTAGTAATGCATGTCTAGCTCTGATACTGTTTTGCATAAATGGCAAAGTCCTGGAATCCCTGAGCCTACACATTTAGGGTCATGTAGGATTCCCAGTTTATACTGGGGGAAAGTCATCCATGTGTGTGGTATTGGGCTGAATAATGAGTGTCTCCAGTAAGTTTAAAGTATACTTTATGGGTTTTCTAGGTCTTAGAGGGTGACCTATAGCATGCAAGGATATGGTATGGAACTTTGCCTATGGTCATTTGAATATGGAGAAGTTCAAGCATGTCTTCCTGTTTGATCAGTCTTCAGGTGAGTGCTCTTGTTGTAGATTGAGACACCTCCAACTTATGTCCCTGTCTGTGCAGCAACTGCCTAAATGTGTAGAGAGCATTGCAACCCTGCACTGCTGAGGTGCTCTTTGCAGTTTAAAAAGAAGTCTCATTAACTACACACACACTTCTGAATTCTATAGGGTGAGGAGAGCTTAGAGGAGGTGGAGTTTCCTGTTTAGGCTCTTGACGTTAAGCAGTAACAACCTTAGATTCCCTTAGGTTGTTTTTGCTATGTCTGAAGGTTTGTCAGTTTGACATTGCCTAAAAAAAGCACAATGGGTGAGGACAAAGATTTAGCCAATATTTGAAAACAGAGAGGGCAAGTGTAAACCATCCTTGACAAAGCAATAGTATCTGTCTACCATATCCACCTATGCTGACAAATATTGAACCTCATTGGAATGACACCAGAAGCCAAGCTAATTATTAAAGTCAGTCATCTTCTCTTCATATTGTGGCATCATTCTTAGTAAAAGAAGAATGCTACTCAAAGCTAGGTTCATACCAGAGTGGGACACACAGTCCAAGAGCTCCATAATTTCTCTCTTCATATAGTCTAGGGAGATAAAAGACAGGTCATTTACATCCACATGGACTATGACTGAGTCATACTGGTATTTGTGGTCCACTGACCAGTGTGTTTTGCATGATCTGGCAGATTCTGGCCCTGATAGACAAATGACCATGACTTTCTCTTTACTCATCCTGGTTAGTGGGACATCTATGTATCTCACAATGGAGTCTCCTATGACTAAAATATTGAGGTATATGGTGGCTTGCCTCATGAGCTTTCAGGCTGAGGCTTTATGAGGTGTGGCTGTATGTGTTTGTTAAGTGTTTTGGTGGAGTGCTTTTTTGGTTACTGAGAATATTTGTTGTAGGTCCAATGTCTGGGAGGCCTTTAGGATTTAGGAAGATTACTTTTAAATGTCTTATCATATGTGGGTCTAAGTGTCTGATCCATAGTGTGTATGATGGGCAGGGTATAGTGTGAGCTTTTTTTGTCAAACTGGTTTATATTACGAGTCCTTGCATGGGAGACATTTGTTTAGAGTGATGTTGTAGTTTGAACAGAGGGTTAAGAAGCTGTTAAACCACCATCTCCAGTGGTCCAGAATTTTATTCCCTCAGCCTCTATTGCCTAACTGTGTGGCTCTGAGCAATTCACTTAACCAGACACCACTCTCAGGATAAGACTGAAAAAGATCTGTGGAGATCAGTACTCTAAATCTAATCCCATCACCAAATACAAATAAATACATCTGTCACATACATTATCGGTTAAAGCTGGCTATGGAGATAACAGGAAAGTTAATGTTCATGGCTGCTGGCCCTCTTTAGGCAATCAGTAGGTTGTTGCAGAACTACAGTGTAGTAACAGGAATGCCTACTCCAAAATATGTGGAGCAGTGCTTGTCTCTATACAAACTAGTTGCTCTTTGCACACCCAAGTAAAATGGAAGCCTGAAGTACAGATTTATAGGGAAAATATCAATTCAAGGTGTCTATGTCTATACAAAGCACTGCTAAAAACCCAACGCCAGCCTTTGCACAAATGCAATTCCTTTATAACAGCTCAAAATAACAAGTAAATAAGTAAAATGCCCTCTAGACAATCACAACTAGCACAATCTAAGGTTTCTTAAGTCATGCAGGCATATACTGCCTTTTTGTAGACTTCCAGTTAACACCTATAGCTCCATAAGGGTCAAGACCTTTCTTGGGTTGGACTTCATTAACTAAGTGACTTATTGTCTTATAATAGGCAGGATTAGAAATGTGTTAATCTAGGATGTCCCACAGCAGAAAAGACTTGATTATCTTATGATTTTTAAGTTGATTGTTCAGAAAATGCTCTGGAGTGCAAGGATGTGTGTAGACTGTAAGGGGTGCGGCATTCCACAACACATAGGTGTTAATGAGTTAAGTGACCTACAGCACAGAATTGGACCAGAGTATCTTTCACCACCACCAGAGAACAGTACTAAGCTTTCCCAGACTCTTAAATCACAAAAGGATCTTACCTGCAACACATAACCAATTCAAACAATGCTAGGTTCATACCAGCCTGGGACACATAGTTCAAGAGCTCCATTATCTTTCTCCCTCTCTCTTTATATAGCCTGAGGTGCAGAAAATGATCGAATTCAACATTTCAAAGAGAGACACAGCAAGAAGGCGGGAATGCAGAAAAATAAAGTAGTAGTAAAATACAGATCTCAAAAATTAAGTTTTGATTGCTTTCTTCACTGAACCAAAAAGCATTTTCCCTCTTTATTACCTGGACACCAGCTTGTAAGCTAGATTTTGCATTCTAGCTTTTCCTCACTTCTTCTTCCCAGCTGTCCCAACGCTCATTATATTATATTCACTTTTTGCATTTTCTGTGATATATATATTCATTTTATCACATAATCCTCTCGCTGTTCTTTCAGTTTCTAACCTCCACTGATAACTGTTCTGTAAACAGTGCAACCTTATCCCTAACACACCATATTATAGCTACCTTTTCCCTTAATATTTTAGATGACTTCATTTTTTTGGTCTCCCCATTGCATACCTTCCAGATGAATATCTGACATTCTGCTCCCATTGCTGTTATCTTTAATCTCTTAGGTAGTGTCTCCCATGGCTTGAACGACCTTTGCTATAGCCAGGGTTTAGAGGAAGATGGAGTATTATGGAGCACAACCTCCAGTATCATAATCAAGCAGGACTTTTTTGGAATACAGTAAATGGATGGAGTCACTGCCATCACATTCCTAACCTTGTGCAATATTAATCTGATCACACCTTACCTTCTAATTCTGAATTTGTAGTAGCAATCTGTCATTTGATTACAGTATGCCCCCCCCCCAATCACCAGCAGACTGCCTAGTAAGATACAAGTCCATCCACCCGCTCCCCCAGAGTGGGCAATCTGGCAAAATTCTTTCTACCTCTCTCCCTGCTTCTTCCAGTGACAGAATTACTAACCAGTTTTGAGTTGTTTGACTCATAGTCAGGGCTCCATTCTTCTATACCATGGAAGTGGATTTCAATTTATTTGTTTTATAATGACACACAACTTACATTTGACAGTCTGATCCCTTTGCTTGTAAGGTTCCCATTTCCATCTTGGCATAGCATCATCCTTTGAGGTATTAATAACATTAGCAAAGACTAGTAAGTGACCAGATATAGCCTTTTTTCATCCATTCTGGTATTAAAATGAACTCAAGTCTGCTTGCTTGTTTTGCTAAGGCCCTGGAGAAGGTAAAATTTATTTTTCTCTTGGGTTTATACCTCCATAAATTTGCCCACCTCCTTCTGCTCATCCATTTAGTTAATATTTGATCTTTGGCATGACATTCTTTCTTAAAAAGCATGTGCATAAAGTAAAATTAAAATTTCCAGTTACAATCACCTTGAAGGGCATATTATAGTACTCATACTATTTTATAAACAGTATCTAAAAAAATTAGGATCACGCTTAATGGGGGATGAAAAAGTTACTTATAGTCCAGGATTATGGACTGAACCTTGCAACCCGGATGGCAAACATAACTCTGTTCTATGTAATGATCCTTGTAGCTAACTAAAATGTTCAAACACGTTTGCTTTCTTTCCCCTAGTAGTTTGTGATCACATTACTAAAATTCAGATTTTTAATTATATATGTCTCAATATTTTGTTTTTTTGTAAACATATCACATTTCAGTTTTGTCCTGTTAAATGTCTTTTGCATCCTTGCCCTCTTTACTGGATGTAAGCCTGTTCCTGCATTCCATGACAATAGCCTGATATTGTTTTTCACTTTGGTTCTAGAAGATGTTCACTGTTCATGTGACCCCCAGACACAATGTGCAAGGAGAGGGGCTGAGAATGGATGGATTCATAATTCCCTGCTGAATGTTATATGCCCACTTCCCCCACTAAAAAGAAAAAAAAACTGTTGGTAGCCCCTGGGCTAGCTCTCTTCAAATGGGGATCTACTGAATACTGTATCATACCTATTACAGTCCAGATATTCTATCCCAACAACCTAGGTAGCATAGTATATAAGGAACAAATTCTTACCTTGTATGAGTTTTAAGAAACAGAAGCCAAAAATCAGGCTATATAAATCCATAGCTTACTAATCTAAGAGAAATACATCAAAATAGGGAACAAAAGCAATTTAGAAGTATAATGCATCGTGGAGAAGTACTAAAATTAGCCTTTACCGGGACCATTCCAAATTCCACATTTATGCAGAATTTATACAGTAGGCCAAATTTTCAGGTTTCAACATCCTCAGAAGTGACCGTTTAAATAAAAAAGGTGGAGGCTCTGCCCTAATCTACTCTAACCTGCTCTCCATAATCCCCCTGCAAATCCCAATCCCCCTATTCACAAACACTGAAATTACCGCAGGTCTGCTCCAACTCAATAAACATAAAAATATCTGCTTCATCTCCCTATACATCTCCCCAGGTGATAACATCTCTACCCTTGAGAATATTCTCCACTGGGCCTCATCTGAAATAAAATATGAAACATTTATTCTAGGCGACGTCAACATTGATTGGAACAAAATCAACACACCTTCCCCTTCCTTAGCTATCAACCTCTTCAACTTCTCCCAAGTAATCCATTCTACCACCAGACCTAACAAAAAACACCCCCCAGGATCCATCATAGATTGGATCTTAGTTTCCCATCCTAACAAAATCTCTCTGTCTGGAACTATCCCTGACACATTTAGTGACCATCTCCCTGCCTTTATTCATCGCTCAGCTAACCCCTCACAATACCAGCATCATTACATCCAAACTCGCAACCTTAGTAATTTCAACCCCTCTACTTTCTCCAACATCCTCAAACAAATTAATTGTCAAATCCTTCACACTCTTTCTCTTGATGACGCCATTGAACATTTTAACTCCATCTTCCTAAACACCCTTAACTCCCTAGCCCCCCTAAGAAACAAATGAATCAAAGCCAATTCTGCTCCTTGGCTAACCAAAGAAACTAAACACACTATGCAACTCAGAGAAAAATCCTGGAAGCTCTATCAGAAAAGTAAAATGTCTTCTACTTTGTTCCAATATACCCAACTCTGCAACCAAGTAAAAAAACTAATCACCTGGGATAAAAAAAACTATTACAACAAACTTCAGTCCAATAATAATAATAACCCAAAACAATTCTGGAAATCCATTAACTCTCTTCTCCATCCTGGCTCAAGAAATAACCCCTGCCCTGACCCTAGTTTAACAGACAATGAACTGAGCTCTCTCTTCAACTCCTTCTTCACAGATTCTATAGCCAAGCTAACCAATACTTTCCCTGACCTCAATCCTTCCACCTTCCTCAGTTCTTCTAATGACTGTCGCCCTAATTTCCAACTCAAACCAGTTTCCACAACATGTATAAAAAGCTCTTATCCAAACTAAAGCCTTGTTCTAATGCCCCCGACAACATTCCTTCCCTCCTTCCTCAAATGCGCTGCCGAAGGAATTGCTCTCCCAATAAGCATCCTGATTAACCGATCATTAAAAGAGTCATACGTACCCAAACTTTGGCACTCTGCCTACATTCTACCACGTCATAAAAGAGGTAAAAATCACTCCATTTCTAATTTCTGCCCCATAGCCCTCCTCTCTCCAATTTCTAAAATTCTAGAGAAATGTGTCCACTCCCAACTTTTACCCTACTTAACTCAGAATCAGTTATTTACACCCACCCAACACGGGTTCCGTCCCGGTCACAGCACTATAACTGCCCTACTTTCCTTCTTAGAAACAGTTAATCAAGCCCAAAATTCCGGACTTCTTGTATCCACAGTTCTTCTAGATCTGTCTAAAGCCATTGACACCATCTCCCATACACACCTTCTTTTCCATCTCTCCAACCTTAATCTCTCCACTAATACTCTATCCTGATTCTTCAATTACCTCTCTGACAGATCTCAGGCTGTCAGATGGAAGAACTCTACCTCCACCTTTTTACCCACCCATACTGGAGTCCCTCAGGGATCCATCCTTGGTCCCATACTTTTCAACATCTTCATAAACAACCTTCACTCGGCTCAATACTTCGGTCATCCAATAAGCCGATGACTCTACCTTAGTCTGTACCGCCCCTAACTTTTCTGAACTTCTCACTAAAACACAAACAGCTTTTTCTACTACTGAAAACTGGATGCACCAAAACCATCTCTCCCTCAGTTCCAATAAATCAAAAATACTAATATTTCTCCCTACCAAGGTATCTTCCTTTGACAAAAACATTTTCAAGATCCTCAGCCAAACCATCACCCCTATAGAAGTGGTCCCCTCGGTTAAACTCCTTGGCATAACCATTGACGAACACCTCAAATTCGACCTCCACATACAACAAAACATAAAAAAAATCCAACAAAAGTTAGGTATGCTCTACAGGAATAACCTATTTCTCTCAAAATACTCTAGGCAATCCCTTGCTACCTCCTACCTCCTTCCCTCTCTACTTTACGGTGCCCCTCTTCTAACTAATCTGTCTACCTCCCTTACCTCTAAACTTGAAACTTGCTATAATAAAATCTCTAAATTCACCACTAATTCCAAAACCTCAACTCACCACTGCCTCTCTCTTCAATCTCTGAAATGGTTAAAACTTCCCAACCACCTTGACTATCTACTACTAACTACCACTCACAAATTGATATACTACCCAGAAAAATGCCCTGCCTTATCCAACATCCTTCTCCCTTACATCCCTAACCAATCCTTACGATCCGAACACCAACATCTAATCTCCATTCCCAGACCCAAACATCCCGCCAGCCAGCTACTACTTTCCTTCTCTCTAGGTAGAAAATGGAACTCTCTCCCTCCTTCTCTTAGGACCATACCTAACACAGAATACTTCAAATCCCAACTCTTCTTACACCTTTCTTCTAAATGGAAATGTGCCTGCTTTCACCCTACATAATTCCAAGGTTTTTCTACTCTAAGCCCCTCTACTCTAGAACCCTTCTGCTTTCTAATTTCAGCTAATGGTTTTGCTGACTCTCACCTGACTGCAAGATGAAAATATTGCAAAAAAAAAAATGTTTATACCTTCTGTTATCTAGCTTTCTCAGTACTGTGTTACTTTCCTCTGTAAATTTCCTTTGCTGTGTCCTAATTATGTATACTTGCTGTGTGACTTTCTGTTTCTATTATCCTATTGCAGTGTTTTAATTTTGAACTCTTTCTATGTGCACATTCTATTGTAAATTATCTCTTGTATTGTATCCATGATTGTAAATTGTAAATTTTTCTCAGTGGAAACCCTGGCTTGAAAATACCACCATTTCTTTCTGTGGTGTCCTACAGATTTTGTTCCTGTATATATTTGAATGGAAGGAAAAAGTGACATTGCAGTGTTTTAATTTTGATCTCTTGCTGTGTGCACATTCTATTATAAATTCTCTTGTATTGTATCCATGATTGTAAATTGTAAATTTATCTCTTGTATTGTATCCTGGTTGTACTTCCCTGGAGCTTTTCTCCCCGGACTTCCACTGAAAATGGGTACTTCTTGGCCCAGTGGACTTCCCCGGTAATCAAACTGAAATAAATAATAAATAAATAAATAAATAGTCTGCCATTTCTGAATAATGCAAATACTTTTAAACACATTCTACTATGTCAACATAAACTCTGAATATACATATTTATGGAACATGTAGTTCATTATGTTAACAATTGTACACCTGCATAACAGTGTAGACATTTTAGGTCTGTCTTACCTAAATAGAGCAGAAAAATAATGCAGATACTGTCCCATTATCTCAGTCTTAACTACCTTATGGGTTGCTTGGTAGGTAAATATTCACATCACAAATGATGCATGCATAATATACTGTATATATTGAAGAAGCAGAGTTTTCTTCAATATATATTATGCATGCTTCATTTATGGCTTAAATTATTTTATCTCAATTCTGATGATGTCCTAGTCCTTGGATCAAAGCACAAACGAAAATGAAAACAAAACAAAATAGCGGTTACTTATGTCTTCCTTATACAGTAGAGAGTCTACTATCCAAACTAAGAAATGAATTTGCAGTAATTTGAGTTTTCAGCGAAGTGGTTGGGTGAAATGAAATTCAGTTAAATGAGATTCAACGAAATAAAGTGGACCGATATATATATATATATATATATATATATATATATATATATATATGCACACATCCACACACAAACATATATGTTAAGTACTGGAAGCACACATCATGTATGTGTGTATGCATTCCTTAATTAGCTATTCAGCATCATGCTAATTGCCCCCATTACATTGATAAAATATTCAAGGCCGCATAACACTATCAGCTATCTTGATTGTGCTAATTACCTACTGTACAATCATGTAACCAATGTTTCTAAATCCCAGTGTATATCTTTAAGTGGTCTCAAGGCTTATTACACTATCCGTTTTTTAGGTCAGTAAATCTTTGAGCAGTCATTCAGTATATCACAACAAATAACAGATCCTTTATATTGTTTTCTTTCTTGTAGCTTTCATTTTAGTACAATTACACTACTGCAGACCTTCTGGCAAACGGGAGAGCTGACTTTTGTACTATGTTATATGCAAAGCAGAAATTAATCCTGGATTACAGCACTGCTTTAAAGATTCTTTCATGAGCAAAACACATGCAGGAAGTAACAGGCCAACAGTTCCTAAGTGCACATTTGTAATGTGGGCAGATGTTTGGGAATTTGGCTTTGAATGCAAGGTCTGGAGTGTAATGTTTTTAGAGTACATTGTTTTTCTCAAATTGCTGACATGAAATGACTGCAACATGCATCAAAAAGTAAGTCAAGCTGTCGACTATTTATTGCCATGATTGTTGTTGTGTATAATACCCTTGTTTTTTCTAATTGCACTAGAGAGAATAACAAATTATCTGGTAAAGTATATGCATTTGAGGTTTTGTATCCTTTGTACTGTAAGATGAGAGATGTAATTGTTTCTCATAAGAAGGATTCTTTATTCAGACAATAACTCAAAAGTGGAAACAGATGAATTAGATATTAAGTGTGGGAGGTCTGAATTCTTACCAGTATGTTCACTTATCATTGAGTTGGAGTAAGCTGAAAAAGAACTCAGAAAATATCATGACCCTGGGGTCAGTAGAAATGGAACTGTCCAGATATCCAGGATGGTTGTCCTTTTCTACAGTAAAAATGGCCATTTATAGAAGGTGGTTTAAAGCATCTTATAAAGAAATGTATGCAGTACATGTATTTATAACATTGTACAACTGAGTTCATTACTTTTGATATGATATGATATGATATACCATTCTTGTTAACATTTTGACATTCCAGTTCTGTAAAGTCAGAATTAAAACTGGCAATTTTTGAACACATGAGAAGGACTCCAATTAAAAGTCACAGACCAAAAAATATCAGGAAAATATTTTGTTTCTTTTGAATGTAGGAGCAAGCTCCAGTGCATTGCCCATATGGGAGTTTTAACCTCCACACCTTGCTCAAACGCATATGGAAAATAATGGCTCAACTTTTTCAGCACAGTTACACTAATGTTAAACGTAGGCTGCCTGTTGTATTCTTAGTACAGAGTTACTGTCCTGGAGATGATTATACTAGTAACATTTCAACTATTCCTAAAAAGAAATCGTTATAAAATTTACCACAAGGACTAACACAAAGTGAAGACTGGTAATGGCAGTGAACAACTAAATTATATTTTTAGTCAGAAAAAGTATTTAAACCAACTGCCATTTTGTTTTATTATGCCATTCCCAGAAAGCTGCCGTTCAGATTACATGAAGAAAAAAATCCTAGAGAGAGACTGACCCATTTTCTTCAAGGCAAGTAGCCAATATTATTTAATTTCAGCAGAATAAATAAGCAGTACAAATGACAATAAAGATAACCAGTGTCCAAGATAGATTAATAGTATGTGTTACACCCCACCACTGAACCAGTAATCAAGGAGCCTTAAATCTCACCACTGACAGCAGTGGGGGATGTACACTGACAGGATGACAAGCACACATGCAGTATTTCTAGATGCAGCTCCCTGCATCAAGTGCAATTTCCCTTAAGAGCACACAGAGACCACAGTTAGTGTGGGCCTGGTTTCTCACTCTCTCTCTCTAGATCCCCAATAAGACTCCCCACTGGCACAGCTATAGAGTTTAGTCCTTAGCCAGGGTTCCAAGCCAAGTCCTCCAACACTCTCTCTGTTCAACCAGTGCTTCATCTCCTTGCCCAAATAGCTGACACACACACTCTTGGAGATTTGTTACACAAACACACACACACACACACACACACACACACACACACACCTGGGAAAGGCTGGCACAGGTTTACTAGCTATGCTCCCTTCTGCCCAGACTATAAGGAAGTTATGACTGCCACCAGAACCCCTTATCAGCTACTTTAAGACCCTTAAACAAGGGTGTCCAATCTTACTGTGTAATGTTGCAATTAATACAAATGGTAGTTTGACTAAGAGCAAGACTATTAGAAGTGGCCCACATTGTCATGAAATAAATATGCATGTACTCTCAGAGCTTAAATATCTCTAGACAGAGCAGCCACAATGAAATGTTTCAATATATTTAATAATAAATAACAAAAGAACAAGACAATAGTAAATATATATTTACATTGACAGAGTTCAAAACCACAGGAAGTATTTATAGCAACATTGCAGAACAGTCTCAAATAAATAAAGAAAGCATCTAAACTATGCTTCACTATATTCCTGACTGACTCCAAGACAGTTAATATACCCTAGTTAACTTAAGAGCAAGGCAAATGTGTGGTGAATGGATCTTCTCTAGCTGTTGTTGTCAGGTCAAAGACAGACTACAGAATGCTGTGTTTCTCTTAGAGACTTCTTTAATTAATATCTCAAATATTACTGCTGGGATAGCTTGTAAAATGACATAATTTCTTGTCATCTGACTCTATCCCGGGCCCAAAACAACCATTGATGGGAGCTGGTAGCATTTAGCATCTACCTGTAAAAATACATAGACAAGGGCTTTTCCTCAGATCTTTGATATATGCTGAAAGTCATAAAATAATAAAACATTTCCAAGACAATACAGAAATCTCCCTAGTTTTAGACATTGTGTCTCCTTGCTGCATTGAAACTGAAAGATAACATCTTTTTTGGCCTATCCATAAAGTAATTTAATTTCAATTATTTTTCTGAAGTTTTGCTGGACTGAAGTTAACCTCCCATGTACCAGTTTCCACTGTTAAAATATATAGATTTAAACAGATACAATAGTGCATGTACATTTCTGTTCTATTTGAGTAGGGCACACTGTGGATACATCTTTAAGCTCAGTACTTTGCAAAATACCTTTTTTAACACACACATCTGTACAGACCAGGTTGATATACACATGACATACAGTTCTAACACATTTGTAACACAAGCATCTTATATAGATCATGTTGATATTCACAAATGAAATATAATTATTTACAAAATTCCAGATAGCTGGGGCTGGCAGCATCTCCTTGTGTCACAGTATGCAGAGAGGATTATTAGGTTTGCAAAACAGTTAGATGCTGTCTTGGATCACACTGAGTCATGTGGGTAAATAAACTAAAAAAAAACACAAGCAACTACATCATCATCATGTAGGATGAGACAATCTCAATCTCAAAGGGTTCAGTGCTTGTCCCCTACTCTCTTCACTGCATTCCTTAATGGGACCCTGCAACCCCCGGTAATACCAAACAGCTTCATCAGCCTGATATCTCTGACGTCCTCTTCACATATGGTGCTGCATGTTATCTGCTCCCAAATGTGGAGCACATCCAGTTCCTCCCAGTCCTGCTAAGGATTTCTGAAATACCTCATCACTAACTAAATCCAAACAATAATTTTAACTGGAAAGATATCCATGAATGATCATGATGATGTTACTGTTCCCAAAACACAAAACCTACCCATGTATCTTATGACCATTTCATGATAGGAGTGGTTAGTTTCAGCATAGCACTAGGACTAACTATGACTAATCAGGTCAGGATCATAGCCCTCAACCTCTTAGCACTAAATATCTGAAGTAAGCCAAAAGTAATGGGGGGACAAAGCCCAAAAAATAGGGACAAACTCTAAATATTGGTCTTACAAATTTAGAAAGTTGTTAGAATAAAAGGTTTTCTGTTACCATGCATTTTCTGAAGGGCATGAAGTCTGAAACTCAAATGTCTGTCATTATTTTGTGAATTCAGTCCCCATTGATTTGCCACAAAAATCCAGAAAACCACAAATTTAATGAGTAACAGACCAAAAAGATGAGGTAATAATCTCAACATTCTGCAAAAATCTGGGCACTTGAGAGATATAGTCAGAATTAATATAAGAACTGTACTGATTCAGATAACTCAGAAACCTGGATAGCCTTACATGGCTAGGGCACTTTTTACTACCATTATTTTACTTTAAAGTATCTCTTTCCATCCTTTTTCTGTTATGTACATGTCATTCTTAATATTCATTGTCTCAATCTTCACAAAATAGTGCAAATTCCTAAGATAATTGCTAGGTTTGCAGCACGTCCCCAGTGTAGAATTTACTACTGTTCCTAGCTTTGCAATTTGCAATAGCTTGAATTTAACCCCCCCCCCCCATTCTGCCTGTAATTATTAAAATTCAATTTCAAACTGCTAAATTACCCCAACCATCACACATTTGCTTCTATAACTGAATGGCACAACTCACACTGTTGTTGTACATAGGTTCATAGGTAGGTACTAGGCTATCGGCCCAAGGGCCTAAGGAAGAATGGCCAACAAGGTTCCCTGGCTTATATCACCCAAGAAATTTAATTTCCTGTGTCCCTGTAGAGCAGAGCCACAGAAGTGATCCCCGGTGTGTATTTCCTATTTCCCATCCGCTCATCAAGATTTTTCTTGAAGAGTGCTAATGAGGAACTTTGCTTGACATACATGGGTAGCTTGTTCCAGAGTATGGGAAGTCTCTGGGACAGGAATCTAACCCTCCAGCATGTCATGTTTATTGAGGTGACAAGGTTTAGGTCCCTAGAGTGTGTAGCTCGTAGGGATTGGGATTTCTTTAGGTGTAGCATATCCAACAGCTCTGAGTTTAACATAGCTTTATATGTTAGGCAGAGATCTCCTTGCAGTAGGCGATATGCTACAGAGTAAAGCTGAAGTTTTTTGAGACGGTCAGTAGGGCATCTGGTTGAGGCCAGTTATCCTCTTTGTGAGGTACTTTTGTGGCCATTCCAGCTGCTGCAAATGTCTTGTGAGGTACATTCCAAAAGGGGGCTTTGTACTCTATAATGGGTCTAATGAGTGCCAAGTACAGGGGAACAATTACCTCTTTTTTTCCCTGATGAGAATCCTTTTGTGATGAGGTGTGCCACATAGAATGATTTCCTGACTACTGTGGCGATGTGATTATCAAAGGAGAGACTGCTGTCCACCTAGGTCCCAAGGTCTCATCACACATTCGGCGTTAAGTAGACTGCCGTTTATGTGGTAGTTCATGGGTACAGAGTTTTTACCAAAGGGGATGACAATGCACTTTTGCCTCTGACACCAGGCATTTGTCTCTGTGAGGCCCTTCTGTAGGATGGTCACATCATTTGGGGACTCGACTATGGCTCCTAATTTGCAGTCATCTGCGAACTTCATTAGCCAGAGGCCTTCTCTGTTAGCCTGTACTTCAGAGAAGTAGATACCAAACAGGAGAGGTCCCAGGACTGAGTCCTTAGTACAGTAGCTTAGAGGCTTCTCCCTTCCATTACCTAAATCACAGAAGGGTATTCAGTCCATGAAAGTAATTACACTGAGGCAAATTTCTTCCAAGTATGTGTTCAAATATTCAATGAAATAATATGTTTTTTTTTTCAGAAAAGAATCTCAATGAGCAAAGTGCTAATTAAAGCTATTGCGTTGCTTAAAGTCCATATTATGTGGCTAAATATTAGCCTAAATACTGAATACCCCTAACATTTCACACTATCCTTTACTTGTTTTTATTTATTTGACATTTGTTAACTGGGTTAATCCAACTGGGCAGCACCCCTTATTCAGTGAAGGCCCAAGGAGAAAAGCTCCAACAATTACATTACACAAATAGTTTTCAAATGACAGAGAAATAAAAAATAATTAGATTTAACAATAAATGTTAACATATAGAATGAAAAATATGATAACAATAGCCAAAGAAAAAAATCATGCAAGAATGTTGCAGTCTTAAAACATATTACAGTTCAAAAGTTACTAACTCTAGTAGGGAGAGAAACTGAAAACTGGTCATATGCAGGTAAAAACATGTTTGTTTTATTTATTTATTTTTATTTTTATTTACAGTTAGTTTACCAGGATGGTCCATGGGCCAAGAAGAACCGTTTTCAATGGAGTCCTGGGGAGAAAAGCTCCATAAAAACAAACAAATGTTATAATCAAAGTATTATGTTGCATTAAATACAGAAGTACAAATAAAATAATAGCATTAAAGATACAATATGAAAACCAACAATTAAAAGTTAAAACATAAGTAATTATTGTAAATATATTTGTTACTGCTACACAAGTATATGAATAGGACACTGAAGTACCTGAGATGTCAGAGGTGTAGAGAGGAAAAGAAATTATGTGGGGTGGTATCAGGAGCATTCCCAGAGAGATGTTAGGTGTGAGTGAAGTGAGGTTTTGAAGGAAGAGTGGCCAGTGGTGGTACAGATGGATGGTGGTAGGGAGTTCTACTGACATACAAGGGCAAAGGATAGGCAAGTTTTGCCAGGGGGATGGGTAGGGTTATGCAATTCTATCAAGTTTTGATTGTTGGATCTTAAAGATCTTTCTGGAAGGTGCATTTTAAAAGAGGAAGAAAGGGAGGTACAGAGGGAGGGGCTGAAAATTAGTTTGTGAACATGAATGAGTTGAATGTAGGTGAGATAATTGGGCAGCTCTAACCAATTTAGTTTGTGAAGGGCGACAGTGATGGGAAAAAGATTTGTGGCTTGTGGCAAACCTGGCAAACTTATTATAGCAGGAGGGGAGTTTTGACTTAAGAGGATTGTAGGTTGGTTAGGAGTGGGGCACCATATAGGAGAGAGGGGATGAGAAATGTGGTAGAGAGAATGAACTTGGTAGAGGGAGTGAGGTAGTGATTATGGTGATAGAGCATACCAAGCTTCTGGTGGGTTTTTTGATGTTTATTTGTAGGTGGGAGCTGAATTTAAGCTGGTCATCAATGTGGACACCTAGTAGTTTGGCCTCAGATACTAATTTGAGAGATGTGTTGTTCTGGCTGGTGATGGAGAATGAGTTTTTATCTATTGTGTTTTTTTTAGAAGGGGTAAACAACATAAGTTTAGTTTTTGAGGCATTGAGTACTAGGTGATTGTCTCTCATCCTCTGTTCAGTGGTAGAGAAATCATCTTGGGTTAGCTTTATGAGAGTGGGGCTAGAGGTGGCAGAACAGATTATAGTTGAATCATCTGCATATTGGATGACATTTGTGTTAGGGATTGAGTGGTAGAAATCATTTATGAAAATATTAAACAGAAGGGGACCCAGTATGGAACCTTGTGGTATACCTGTGGGGGTGTTGAGGAATGAGGAGGTGGCTTTTTTCATATAAAATAAGGAAGTTCACTAGGAGCAGGAGATAATCCACAGGTGCAGATCACAGTACATGTCTGCAGTACTGTAGGTTGTGAGAAGGTTGTCTACTGCTGGATTTGTAAGTGGGGGCAGAGAAAGGTTGCTGTGAGAGATGTTGAGGGTTACAAGAGGTGGGGGGTGGGGTTAAGTAGGTTGATTACATATGCATGACCAAGATTTATGAAGCAAATCTTTTAGGGCTATTTTAAAAGAGTTGGGGTTTGAGATAGATCTAACACTAGGTGGTAGTTTATTCCAGGCTTTTGCCACTGAGTGGCTGTAGACCAGTTTGCCAATATTTGTGTTGGGCATAGATACCTGCAGAAGATGCTGTTGAGAACTACGGAGGGCATGGTTGGGAGGAGGGGTTATGTAGGATAGAGTGAGTCATGAAAAGCTGAGGTAGTAGGATTTGATGAAATACCAGCCAATGTAAGCTTTTCAAGGCCAGGCAAGAATGAGACTGGTAGGGGTGGTTAGAGGGAAATCTAGCGATTTTGTTATATGAGCGTTCAAGTTTACATAGAATGTTGGATTGAAGGTGTGTAAAAATAGGGGCTGCATAGAGCAAGGTGGGGGAGTAGGAAAGCCTGTGCAAGGGAGAACCTAGAAGCATTTGTGAGAATTTGTTTATGCCTGTAGAGTAGGCCTAAATTTTGATGAGTCTTTTTAATACACTGTTGAGTATGAATATCAAACATTAGCTGGTCATGTATAACACCACCTAGAAGTTTTATATGAGATTCAACACATATGATAGCATTGTTTAGAGAGGAGGCAGTAAAGGTAGCTTTATGATGTTGTACAGATTTAGTAAGGACTAGGAGAAGTTTAGTTTTCTTAGGGTTAAGTAGGAGTTAGTGGGAAGTTAGCAATTTTTCAATTGAGAGCAGAGATTCTTGGGTGAGGGTGTGAAGATGAGAGATATTGTCGGAGCAGGCACTGATAGTGGAATCATCAGCATATTGTATAACTGAGGAGAGTGGAGAGGAAGGGTGGAGGTCATTAATGAAGATATTAAATGATAGAGGTCCAAGGATGGAGCCTTGGGTTACCCCTGTTTGTACAGGTAAAAAGGGAGAGAAGTTACATTGACATTTAACTGCTTGGAATCTATCGGAGAGTTAGAGACATTAATGGTAGTTAGTTTGGACAGAAGTAGTTTGTGGGAGATAGTGTCGAAGGCTTTGGATAGTTTCAGAAACAGACAGGAGATTAACTTATTGTTGGCTCGAGAGTTAGCAATAGAGTTTGTGAAGGATGTCAGAGAAGTAGTTGTACTATGTTTGGGCTGGAAACCATGCCATAGGGGTAAGGAGATTTTCTTGCAGAATGTAATCAAGCAACTGTTAGTGAATGCATTTTTCTAGAATTTTTTACAGGGAAGATAGAATGGCAATTGTCCTAAAATTTGAGGGGTCAGTTGAGATACCACCTTTATGTAAGGGATGACATAAAATTTCTTCCAGATGTCAGGTACAATGTTTTCCTTGATGGATCTATTTACTAATATGGAGATGGGGTAAGCTACAGAATTAGCATCAATTTTTAGAAATTGAGAAGGAAGATTGCCGACTGATGGAGAACATGATTTAAATTTACTAAGAACTGATTTGATATTGGTTGTAGGGACAGGTTTAAAAGAGAAGAAGGTGTTTGGGGAAAAGGGGGTAGGAGTAGGAGTGGCCTTAGCTCAACTGGTGCCCTAGGCAAAAGGGCCCCATGGCACCTCCCTACACCACCTGGTGCCCCCATCCTGGTCTACCTACACCAAATACATACTGGAAAAGCGCCCCTGCTAAAGCAGCGCCCTAGGTGGCCACCTAGTTGGCCTATGCCTAAGGTGGGCTATGGAGAGGAGGGGTAGATAATGGTATCATTTTTAATTAGATTATGGACAGAGTCAATGAAGAAGGAATTTAAGGAGGTAGCAGCATCAGTAGGAGAGCTATTGGGGCATGGGTTGGGTGATGAGGGGCATCCAGAGTATAGAGGTTTGTTAACAGATTGCCAGAACTTTTGGGAATTGGAGTGGGGATTGCTTAGAGGTTGGTGAAAAAAGTTTTATTTGCAAAGTGTGACCTTTTTTGGTTAGACTGCGGAGCTCTCTATAGGTTGGCAGATAAGTGGAAGATTTGGGTATTCTCCATTTTTTCCACACATTATCTCTCCTAGTCATTAGGGTTCGGGTGGCTTTTGTTAGCCAGGGAGTGAAATAACTTTAGATTTTTATTTCCTTGGTTGGGGCTAGGGAATTAGGTCTGTCTAGAAAGATAGTATTGAATTTTATGACTGCTTCCTCCAGGGGGAGGTTATAGAGGCAGGACCAATTGGTAGAAGAGACCAAGTGGCTGAAGTTGTCTGGGTTAAAATTAGAGTGTTTATGGCAGTCTTTGTATTACTGGAGTTTGTGGAGTTGGAGAGAGTGTCTTAGTAAGGAGGTAGGATAATGGTCACTTAGGATATTGGGTAAGGTGGTGGAATTGTGATAGAGGTTAGGACTGGAGGTGAGAACCCAGTCTAGAATGGACCCGGAGTTGGAGTGTTTATTTAGATGAGTAGGCGTGGTGATAAGCTGAAAGAAGCCATGGAGGTTAATAGAGGTGTTAGGGGAATCATTGTCGAGAACACACTAGTCAATGTTAACATCACCAAAGATTACTTTTTCATAAGAGATAGACCGAGAGATCCAGGAGAGAAGGTGTTCCAGAATAGGGGTGTTGTTACCTGGGGGAGGTCTAAATAGAAGTAATAGCTACTTTCTTGTGATTGTTTAGTTTACAGTTAACAATGAGTACTTCAGCAAGGTGGAAATTTGGAGGAGAGATTGTTAGAGGGTAGAGGCAGAGCTGATTAGAATAGAAAATAGCGATGACTCAGACCTTCTTCTGAAGTTTACCTTGGCGGAAGATGTTATAGCCAGAGGAAAGAAATTCAGTGTCTGATATATGAGGTATAAGCCAGGTTTCAGAGAGGGTGAGAATATCAAGGGTGTGTCGGGAGATCCAAGCATGAAAAGAGGGCACTTTATTCACAATACTTTGAATGTTCATTGATAGAATAGATACCTTTTTGGTGGAAGTGCATTGGAGAGTTGAAGAAATTGTGTTAGCGCTGTACACTAAAAGGTCATGTCATTATCTAGTTATACAAACATTCTCTTGACTTCAGGGTTGCTTTCTAATCAGAAGTTTTATACTTACTCCTGTTATGATCTTTCTGCATTTTATGATAACAAACAGCACTGAGTTACATAAACGGTTACGGGTTGCTTTCTTTGTTCTTCCTTTCTAATATGTACATTCCCAATTCACTTCCATTTCTGTAGTTATTTTGTCTTTAACTATATTTTGTGTGACAACTTAATTAACCTGACTCATGTTCTCAATGCATTACCTCTCCGTAATTCAGACTATTCATTATATATAATTATCCGTTATTATTACACAATGAATCACGCAAGTTTAATAAGTTAATAATTATATATGACGTAAATTGAATTAAAACCTGTTTAACAATAATTTCTGAAGACTTCCTCAGGGATTTCACTGAAGATGGGAACTGCCTAAAATGATATCCCCAAACAGCAAATATAAAGAAATGAAAAAATTAACAAGTAAATAAAATGTGTCAACACTCACTACTGTGGACTGCAGAATGAAAGCTCCTTTTCTGCACAAGACTGGTCACAAGATGTATAATATACATCAGCAGAAATGTAAGATACTTGCATTGCTATACAAGAAATGCTAACAAGGTACTTATGTCACAAATAAGCATGTACTGTAAAGTGTTTAAGTTTAGAAAGGATTGCCAAAAGCTTAATGATCCAGTTATTATATAAGGCTCAATGCAGCCAATCATTGCAACAGAATTGTTGCTATTTAATAATTTGTTATACAAGTTATAATTACAGATAAAAGACTTACAGAAATAAGTGAAATGATGAGATACATATTAAAGAGGGGGAAAACCATCAACTACTATCAATGTATTTAGCAAAGACATACAGTAGCCTATGCATTAATTTAGGAAGCAATGCAATGTGGATTCAGACTTTGGTGATAATCCATGGGCTATCTAAACAGAATAAAATGCAACGTCAACACACTTTTTTGCACCAAAAACGCATAAATTTGACATTGTACATGGTAAGGAGGTTTGTTATTTGCATTTGGTCCAAAACATGACCAGCACAGTTTATTTTATTAAAGTTTATGTAGCTTGCATGTATGTCTAATAAATCGGGATTACTTTCTTCACTAAGGTTAATTCTGGACAAAATTGCACTTCAGCTTTATTTTTTTTCATTGTCTGCACAAGCTTCATTAGAGTTCCAGTTATGTTTCTCTTCCTTATGACAGCCATCAGCTTAGAAGTCTTCATCTTCATATCTATACTCATTCTCTGAGATTCAAAATATTGCAGCTGGGAATGCAGCCAGTCCTCTGTTTACTATGCATACAGAATGAACATCATTGCTCATGAACAATGAATGTGAATGGACTAATATGAGTGATGAGCAGCTCATTAAATATTCTGGCTGTGGCCACAGCAGGGACTGCAGAAATACCTTGTAGGAGCATGTAGCCGACTTAGGTAAGGCTTGTTTGTAGGGCACAAACTCCAGTTGTGTTTGGCATGAACCCATGCACACAGCTGCAGCTAAAGAAAGAAGGTGCCTCACAGGGTCATGAGAGGTTTACTATAAAAACCTGGAAATGCGCTTGGTCGGGTCATCATGTCATTGAACTGGAATAGCAAAAATTAAAACATTTTTCAGCTCCCCATCTCGAACCATGGTAATGTTGAGGATTCGATATTTGCTGTTTTGACAATGTGTCCTTTGACCTGCATGTGCTGTCCGGACATCAATATACAGTAAGGTTCAATAAGTAGCCTCCTGAAAAACCTGATTTCGACTGTCCATCATTCGACCAGGTGCATTTCCAGGTTTTCATAGTAAACCATCATGAGACACATGAAGATCAATGTTACAACCCTTTAATACCCACATACAGAGAAGATAACTTATAGAAGTTAAGATGAAACTAGGAGGGTGGAATAGGTACTAGGGCCTACAGGCAGACATATAGACAAGACTGCACAGGGATGCAGTGATATAGAGATTTGTGAGACAACAGAGAAAGGGGTATTAATAATATCACACAAATTACAATTAAAGATATTTACAGAAATTCAAATGAAACAGAATAAGGGTGGGGGAAGCATCAAATAATCATTAGTATTGTTAATGTGTCACAGAACATTAAGGCTACAAGCTATGAATAGCTTCATCTTGTTATCCTGCATTTTATTTCCTCACCTCCCATTTGCCCACTTTGTGATTCTGACCAGGTCACTTAACCATCCAGTGGTCCCTAACTCCTAGTAATAGTTCACCTCAGCCCAATGTATTGCCCCCTAAGACACCACTGGATGAGTGTGAGTGACTAAAGAGAATTAAAAGAAATGATGTATGTGGAACGGGGAATGCTCATCGGAGATCTGATGTTGCCAAGAGAAGACTCATAGAGTCCATGTTCAGTTGAGAAAGAGGGAGAGAAAGAAGTTGACTGAAGTTTTGGACCATGATAGATTCAGTCAGCTATTGCAGGACTGTACCAGAAAGGACAGAATTCTGGATGAGGGCCTTACTAAGATGAAGTAAGTACTGAATATTCAGGGGAAGTCACTTTTTATTAAGAGTGATTGCACCACTTTGTGGTTTAGAGTGGAAGAAATAAACTATAAAAACAAATTTTGTAGTGTGAGATTCTGAGGAGATTGGATTATACTATACTAGAGGAAACGGTAAAAGATAGATTAGGAGGCAAGTATCAATCTCAGGGAGAGTAAACAAGCTATAGGAATGGGTCAGGGGTATAGTATGGATAGGAAGAAATCAAACAGTAAAGAGGAGAAAAAGACAGTGTGGCTACAAAGAAATGTAAGGTTAACAGTGTGAAAGACATGGCCAAGAAGAGAGGAGAGGAGAGGAGGGGGTGGGGAAGTGGAAATGGCACAGTACAAGGAGTTTAGAAGAAGATCAAAAGCAGTAAGGTTAGAAGTTGCAAGGTGAAAGGCAGCTGGTAGAATGGGATTAGGAAATGGAAAAATTACTTTTTTAGGTACATCTAAGAGAGGAGGAAGAGCGAAACAGATATGATCAAACTATACATAGACAGAGTCCAGACAGACAGACCTCTGCCTCCTCTTCTGTCTTCCTTTTCCACTGCTCTAGCCATTCTACTTCCTAGTCCACTTTCTTCAGCATACCATTTGATGATATGGATACCATTTCTGAAAATGTTACTTTCGGTGTCCTGTCTTGGCAACTCACTGATTCATCTTTGACCCTGCATGCTAACAACTTAGTCATTTCCTTTAACTGAGCATTGGTGTCTACATGTACCTCAGCATGCCTCTGTCATTCCCTTTTGGTGGAAATTCTGACCAGTCACACCTATACCAGACTAAGTCGAATTCCCAAGACAAATTTATTTGAAATCTATTCTATCCTTTCTCACCTGCAAATGTGTATAATCAAATTTGTGAACAAGTCTCCAATCCCAAAACTCTCTTCTCCCTCCCCACACTGGCTCTCACTTTCTCTGTTTTCTTTTCAGCCTGACCATTTCCGTAATCTGTAAAATTACCTCACCGTTTCAACCACCACAGCCCTTCTCACTGGTTTGGTGGCTTCCTTTCATATGCTCCATTTAATTTCTTCTAGACCACTTCTGTACTCTTCTTACAAGACTTCTCCATTTTTCTATCATTCAGTCTGACATGTCACTTAGTCGGGGCATCTTTCCTTGCCCCTTTCCTTCTGCTCTTCCTGTGGTTTTATTTATTTATTTTACATTTGTTGACTGGGTTAGTCCAGCTGAGCATTTGGCTCGTTTTCAGTGGAGACCCGGGGAGAAAAGCTCCACAGTGAGTTTTTAAATTTTACACACAAACAGTTAAGGAATTATCATTCGCTACTAAACAAACAGTTAACAAGATAACATTTATAATAAATCATACAGAAAACACTTGGTTACAATGTCATGAAAGGAATAATGCATTCATAATTCCTGTTTAGTTATATACAGCATATGTACAAAATTAATTGCATGGGGATGAAGTGGTTTTAGTTAATATTTGGCCATTGTAGATCTAGCCCCCCCCCACACTTATCAACTGTCACTGCTCTTTATATTAGGTTTCCACACTTGATTCTTTCACCTTGTCCTATTGCTCCTAATTGCACCTTCCAGTTTCTCCTTCCACCTTACTCTGCACCATCCAACTTAGTTATATGCTTCTGAAAATCTCTGCCATGTCATTCTATCGTCTGCCTTTCTACCCCTATTATTTCTCACATCATCTTGTCTGTTGACCTGCTGTTGCCCTCTGCTCCTTCTCTCCAGTCCAAGTTTATCCTTTCATGTCTATCCGTCCAGATCAATTTGTGCCCATATTCCACAAGGAAGTGCTCCCAGTCTCCTTTAAATCGTACATTTTCTGATACCCTAAAGCTCACAGAGCCAAACATCTCCTCCACATCCTCAGTACCTCACAAAATGTTCTCCTGCTCTTCTTATCCAAGTTGTCCTGTTATTCTTATGTCCCATCATTTGATCCCTCAGTTTCTTTCTCTCATTTTATTAGTTGCAGTGGTTTTAACTAGGTAGAAGTTTCCTTTCAGTAAAGCAAATGTCAAAAAAGTGCCAAACTGACAGAGTACAGAGAGTTACTTAGCTTGAAGCACACTTATGATTTTAATAAGGGGGTACAGAAGTGAAATTCATTCCACCATAGATTAAATCTCTCCTGAGATATTTATATTTAATTATAGCTATATTAACAAGTTACCAGTCCAAACTTAAACAGATGACCAAATGTAATAAAAATGGTTGCCACAAAAGACAAAATTAAGCCCTTTACAGTTACAAAGGGAAAGGCAGGGATGCATAAGAGATCAGAGATGCACACCCCTAACCCTGTCCCAACACTAGCCCACCTAAACAACCCCAAAACCTATACCACCCAAACCCCCGGCATGAATACTCCCCACCTCAACAATCCTCGAAAATACAACAAATCCAGTTTCTTCTTCCAGCCTAAAAATATAATCTCAGTGCCTGCAGAATCTGAAATAAGATATCAGACCTTCGTGCGTAGATTGAATTCCATCAACTGCACATCCTAGTCATTACTGAAATCTGGTAAACGATTGAAATTAAAGATAAAGAAATCATTCTTCCTGTTTACACCATTAGGAGTGACTTAATATGTAAATGGATCAGCGTCATGGTTATAATCTTTCAAGCCATGGTTATAATCTTTCAAGCCATCTTACAAATCTACACCTACCTCCCAACTATTCCATAACACAGCAATGAAGAAATGCTAATAGCCAAACTCTACCTAAATAATCAAAAATCTATAATGACTGTAGTAGCCTACATCACTCCCCTCCCCACAAAAATGCCAAGACTACTGAAAATATAGTTACTTATTTACTTTCAATCAAGAAACCATCCTGCTCGGTGATCTTAACATAGATTACACCTTTAACAAACCTAACTATAGCCCCCTCATAATATTAACCTCTATCACCTCACTCAGCCGATCCAACAACCATCCTGAATTGACAAAGTATCCATACAATGCCTGGAAACAATAGCACGAAACTAGGACCCAGTCCTGTCTAGACATATATTGGTTCCTCAGAACCTGCACAATGGCACAAGTTCATTATGATAAAAAGAACTTCTCCACAAACCAAACCACACATACAAAAAAAAAACAAAAAAAAAACCAAAGGATTTTGTCAAAATTTGGCCAAAGCTTTTGACACAATTCCCCACTCAGGGCATAGTAGAAAAGCTAAATGCAATGGGAATAAACATCTGTCACCCACTTGATTGCCTGCCTGTTCACAAATAGGATGCAGATAATCAAACTAGGGAAGTTATTTCCATAGAGAGACAAGTCACAATTGGAGTTCCCTGGGTTTCTGTACTAGGACCTCTCCTATTTGGCATTTACTTTTCTGAAGTAAAAGCCAATGCCAAAGGGCTTTGGCTGACTAAGTTTGCAGATGACTGCAAGCTAGGAGCAGCCATTGAGTCCCCTAATGATTTGACCATCCTGCAGGCAGGTTTGTCCCAAATAAATAACTGGTACCAACATCATGGACTGAAATTAAAATTTCAAAAAATGCAAATTCGTAACCTTTGGGAAGTCATCTACCCCCAGGGAACTACTACATTAATAATATGTCCTTAAGAGTTGACCTAGTTGTTCGGGATTTGGACAGTGACCTAACTTTTGATCAATACGCGTCTGTTGTTGTAAGAAAAACCTTCTATATTGCATGGCTTATAAACAAAGGAATTGTGTCTACATCTAGGGATCTTATTGTTCCCTTTACTCAGCCCTCATTAGGCCAGTCATTGAATATAATGTCGGCTTTGGCATGTATCTGCCCAGACACATGTAACAACTGGAACCACCCACAGAGATACCCTACTAAAAAGATAAAAGGCCTATACAACATGTCCTACATGGACCAATTCAAAGCCCTGCCACTACACTCAGTATCATACAGACTGCTAAGATGTGACCTGTATCTGGCATACAAGACATCCTCCAACCTATTATTGATGGAATTACTGCACATCAGTAAGTCAAATAGCATCAGAAATGCTCTAAACCTCTTCTGCAACATCAGAATGGTTTGGAGGGAATGGTATTTCTGGCAGAGGACTACACAACCTCATGAAACAAAGATTAGCCTTGCCCATATTCAAGCACAACTTAGATTAATGGATAGAAACCAGAAAATGCACTCCAGAACTGCCCCTTGTACTAGTAATTGACAGAGATATCTCCTAAATGCTTTATCCCATGCATATGATCCCTTCAAATTATCTACAGTATGATCTCAGTTATTCTCATTGAAGGTAATATGTAATTATCGACAATGGGATGGGTATGGCTAATCTATAACCAAATGGGATAGGTTATTTCAGCACAAAAAGGAAAACTGGTGAGACTTAAAATGGACTGCAAGGGCAGCTAGTCTTGTACTTACCTATAAACCTACAAACAGCCTCCTAAAACCAGACAGAAAACCTACCCTGAAATCCTTCTCCATCTGAAATCAGCAGGGACATTGCAGAAAAATTCAAACACTTAATATCCAGTACTCTAGTTAACTCAAACAACCACCACCTATACCCACCCCACCTAAACCCCATGACCATAACTCCATACCCCAATTCAATCTAACAACCAATCAGACAGATACCATAAAAAATACATTAAAAACTGAAACCCAAAGTACTAGCTCCTGACAACTTGCCATCCAAATATCTCAGCAGAGGTGCTGCTGACATCATTTGCTATCTTACATCTACTCTAAATAGATATGCTATAGAAAACTACAACTTAGATCCATGGAATTCTTCCTTTGGTATCCCATTACATAAAACTGGCACATCCACTGAACTGTCAAACTACTGCCCTATAGAATTCCTTCCTCACCTCTCCAAAAATCTTAAAAAATGCATACATCAGCCACTTCTAGCCTTTCTACTTGATAACCAGTTACTTTGTCCTACTCAGCATAGCTTTCAACCCCCACCACAGCACCAAAACTGCCCTGCTAGATTTTCTAGATAACATTAAATCAAAGTAAAAACTCAAGTGCTTTTGTCTCCACCTTTTTCCTGGGCCTGTCAAAAGCCCTCCACACTGTCTCACATCAACTACTCCTCCCAAGACTAAATTTTTTAGGACTCAACTCCCTCAACTTGTTGACTCACCAGCTACCTAAACAATCACATCCAGTCTGTAAAATGGAATGACTCCCATGCCATATTCTTTCCAATCACTACAGGAATCCCGCTAGGCTCCATACTTGGGCCAATACTTTTCAATATCTTCATCAACGACATGCACAAAGAATCAAAATTTGCCACCATAATAATAGGCTGATGACTCAACTTTAGTTATCTCAGCCCCAAACCTTCACACCTTAGAAACCAACACAAAGGAAACTTTCACCTCTGTAGAAAAACTGGTAAATCGCAATTGCTATTAAACCCCAAAAAACATAAATAATGATATTTATTTATTTGACATTTGTTGACCGGGTTAGTCTGTCTGAGCTTGCACCCTTTTTCAGTGGAGACCAGGGGAGAAAAGCTCCCAAGTACAAAATTATACAAACAATATAGAAGTTCACAGTTTTAAAATTTACAAGTAATAAATGCAAGGTACAGCTTTGTGAAGTAGTGTAAAATAAAATAAGTATATTAAGACATACAGACAATCATTTAAACAGATGAAGAATTTTAGAACATATTAAAGAGGTCTGCAAGTGGGGCAGACAAAATCAGAAGTGCGTATTAAGGTGGTTAGTAACAACGAGGTGGCAAAAGAGAGAAGAGACATATTGAGGGTCAACTGTTAAATACATAGATGTGAGGTAAGTAAGAGACAGTGTAAGAGAGGATTTAAAGAGAAAGGGATAAGAGAGAGATAATTAGTACCATAATATGGGGGCAGGAGTTGGCAGGGGTATGGGGAGCAGTAGATAGATACAGCTGTAATAATCAGAAAATTAATAGATAGTGAATAACTGGGAGAGGTAGAGATGGTAAACAAAAGGGGGCAGTGAAAAGTATGGGAGGAAAGTGAAAAAAGATTAAGTGGGATGATTGCAGTTACATTTCCAGGTGCCGAATATGTGATTTTTGAGGGTTGTCTTGAAAACATGTGCATCATGGGTGATATTTCTAAGGGATGTGGGAAGTTTATTCCATGCTAGAGCTGGAAGGTAGCTGTAGAGATTTTGTCCTAGTGATTTTTTGGGTTTATGAACTTATAAGAGTCCTTGGTCGGAGCTCCTAAAGAAGTGTAATGGGTTATAGAGGGAGATGAGAGAGGATATGCTGGGGAAGGAGGTTGGTTTGTTTAGGATAGAGTTGATGATAAGTAGTTGAGCAAGTAAGAGTTGGTTAGGAAATTCTAACCAACTAACTGTTTGAAGAGCATGACAGTGGTGAGATTTAGATGGCATGTTAGCTGCAAATCTAGCAACTTTGTTATATGTGGTTTCAAGTTTGGATAGCTAAGATGACTGTAGATTAGTAAGGATTTCAGAGCAGTAGAACGGTTTAGGGAGAAGAAAATCCTGGGAAAGTGAGATTCTGGAGTTGGGGGTAAGGAGACGTTTGTTTTCTGTAGACTAGGCCAAGTTTTTGGTGGGTTTTCTTTATACAATGGTGTACATGGAGGTCAAATTTAAAATAGCTGTCAATGATTACTCCTAGGAGATTTGTGTGGAAGTCGGTTGAAATAGTCATGTTATTAAGGGAAGAGATAGAGAAAGAGGATTTAAGATGGTTGAGAGATTTGGGTAGGAGTAGAAGTTGTTTTGTCTTTTTAGGGTTCAGTATCAGTTCGTTGCCAGTAATCCAAGATTCAGCAAGGTTAAACAAGGTTTGAGTAAGGGTGTGCAGATCTGAAGGATTGTCAGCAATGCCAATGATAGTGGAGTCATCAGGATACTGTATGAGCGATGACTAAGAACAGGACATGTAAAGCTGGTTAGTAAAAATGTTACAGAGAAGAGGACATAGAATAGAGCATTGTGGGACATCCATTTTTATAGGCAGAAAAGGTGATTGACTAGTGGTCCATCTGATGGATTGCTGTCTGTTACAGAGGTAGCTTGCAAACCATGAGATAGTTGTGGGGGAGATGTAGTTGGGCCAGTTTAGAGAGCAGGATGGGATGGGAGACAGTGTCAAAGGCTTTGGAGAGATCTAGGAAGACGCAGGACACTAACTTCTTATTCTCTCTCATTAGGGATAAAAAAGGAGTATACAGTCAAAATTAAGTGGGGGACCTCGTCCCCCACACACCCCCAACTTAAATATACCAACTCTGAAATCGCACCACAGTGGAGAAAACAGCAAATCCCATTGAACAACTCAGTGAATTCTTTCCCTGGAAAAAAATTCACTGATCTGTTCCTTCGCTGTTTTCAGCTTACGGATTTTGAAGTTTGATATATCAGCGTTCACTATTTTTAGCATTCGCTGATGTGATATAGACCCTGGATTTGGAGTTTGTAGGATAGTGGAAAAAATTAGGAGAAGAGATGAGCTGGGTGTAACCAGGGAGATGAATGCTGGTGGTAAAGGAGTTTCAGGAGACAGCAAGCCAGTTAATATTAACACCTCCAAGAATGTTAGTTTCATTGGGTATGTTGTCAGCCAACCATTGAAGAATTTCTTCTAGTGAGGGTATGTTGTCACCAAGGGGTATATAAACAGCAACTACTGTTAGGGTTTGTACTTATTTAGTTTACAAATGGCAATGAAGAGTTCAGCTGGGTGAAATGGGGGAGGTGGGTTGGTTAGGGGAATATGGTTAGGAGGTCAGAGTACATAATGGCTACCCCTCTACTTTTCTTATGTGTTCTGTCAAGGCGCAAGATGTTGCAGTTGGGGGAGAAATTCATTGCCTGAATTATGTGGTTTGAGCCATGTTTCAGAGAGAGAGAGAGATTATATTTGGGGAGTATTGGTCTAGCCAGGAGTGAAACTCTGATGTCTTGTTAAGAATGCTGTGGATGTTAATGGAGCAGAAAGAGAGATTTG